>NW_024870497.1:0-136 GCF_013358625.1 Macadamia integrifolia
GGGTTTTTCTTCACTGAGGCTGGGAATGAAGAAGGAAGAAGGAAGAAGAGAATGAGAGGTTGGGAACGAAGAAGAAGGAAAAAGGAGAGGTTCAAGGCTTCAAACTGATCGGCTTGAGGTTAGGGTTTTGGAGACG
>NW_024870497.1:3253-12803 GCF_013358625.1 Macadamia integrifolia
TTTTTTTTTTTTTTTTTTTACCCTTGGTCTATACTGTTCAATCGATACGATATCAACTAGGTACCAAGATCGAACACTTGCAAAACCAATGCAGATCACCCGATACAAACAATCCAGTACCAATACTTAGATCCATGGACACAACCCATAAATAAGGACAAGTCACTTATGTTTTTTCACACCCTAAGGAACATACTAAAACATATTATTACTCATCCAAAATCAGATTGTCCAATTGATAACTTCAAGTTATGTTCAATTTCGACCACCAAATGGACAACAAACATTATTGATTACAATGGCATTTTTTCTTCTTCTTTGCTTGAGGGTGTGCTACTACCAAGGAATAAATGTCTATTCCTAATACATATTGACGAAAGTTTAGTGAAGAGAGAATATCTTCATCTACAATGATTTGACAATATGATTGAACTTCTAAGATCTCTATTAGCAAATATCCAAAATACCCTTCCAGTAGTTGAATTAGAAAGTTAGATACTGACATCCTGTGGTTGAAAAGAGAAGGAGAGAATGATATTTCCTGGACCCATACCTTTCTCTCCTTGCAAGTGCATTATAGAGCCTCAACTCTCTATCCTTGATTTGAAACAAAAGATACAGAGTATCAAATACCATGCATACATGCATTTACTCTTGGGACTTGAGAGGTTGAGTCAGGTTCACACTTCAACTCTTGAAGGAGAGCTGACATGGATGTGTTTGATTACATAATTCGTCAGAAAGTCTTTCTAATGAAACACGATTCTCTTTTTTTTAAATTGTTTGGTTGTTTTTTGAGTTGGTTCTACTTAGAAATACTAATTCATTTGAAACACCTTGTAAAGCTAAATGTGGTTCATCTAAAAAATAAGGTAAATAGCAAAACTCATATTTGACACACATAATCCTAGCCCTCATATGAATAGTCCATATTAAGTGGTGATTCAAAAGAATTATAAAAATCAGGATGGGTAACCAAATAGTTTTCCGGAAACTCTTAAAAATAAATACGATTCAACAGAAACACTCTTTATGGACTCATCGCCAAATCTGAAATAAAACTCTAATGAATTATGTAACCATACACATCCTAACACTTTGGTTAGGTATAAATTAATTCATTTGAAACACCTTGTAAAGCTAAATGTGGTTCATCTAAGAAATAAGGTAAATAGCAAAACTCATATTTAACACACATAATCCTAGCCCTCATATAAATAGTCTATATTAAGTGGTGATTCAAAAGAATCACAAAAATTAGGATGGGTAACCAAATAGTTTTCCGGGAAATCTTAAAAATAAATATGATTCAAGAGAAACACTCTCTATGGACTCATTGCCAAATCTGAAATAAAACTCCAATGAATTATGTAACCAAACACATCCTAACACTTTGGTTAGGTATACGTAAACAGTATTCTCCAAGTTTCGATTCCCACATTATTTTAAACACTTTAGGTGCCAAAAAAAAGAAGGGCCACATATGCAATTGAAGCAAAGCATTCAAATTCAACCTTTGATCCTTGGGCCACAAGCCATTAAACAAACATCAACAAACTTCTCTCTCTCTCTCTCTCTCTCTCTCTCTCTCTCTCTCTCTCTCTCTCTTGTATGCATGGCTGTACACCCCTTAGTCTTGGAGGAGTTTATGTTGGAGCCTATCTGAGTTGGTGTTTATTAGAAGCCAGGAATACCCTTCCCCTGTTCAAGATCTAGTAGTAGTTCTTCAATATTTTTTTTTACAGATAATGGAGGTGATTCTTTCAGTCAATAGACTCAAGTTCTTCTACTAGTTTTGAGGGGTTGTAGGATACGTTGGTGGGTTCAGATAACCCTTCCCCAAAAAATTACATCTAAAAGTCTGTCTATATACGTTGTTGATTACTATATATGAAAAGAAATTTAAGGGCAAGTGTTTTCTGTCTTAGAGTACCCTGCGCCTAGACATATGGGTGCACTCCCCCAGGAAGGGCACAATGGTCATTGCACACCTCTGTATCTATGGTGTAGGGTCCACTCTTGAACAAAAAACTTTAGCATGAAAGTTAAATATTTTATACAATTATATTGAATATTACCAAAGTTTGAAAATTTTCATTTCTTTACTCTTTAAGTAGGGGTGTTGACACTGCAACCCCAAACCAATAGAAGCCAAATCAAAATCGAATTAAGATATGAGCTTGTTGGATGAGGTTTCGGGCTAAGGTATTTTGAGACCAAAATCAAACCGAACCACATTGAAACTGATAGGACATCAAACCAAACTTAAAGAACTAGACAAAAACCAATACAATCCGATAAGAAACCGATACTAACCCAAAATCAAGAAAAAAAAACAATTTTTAATTTTGAATACATTTACATTGGTTGCTGATGGTTTAGCTAAACATACGACTGCAACGAGAACTTCAATGACTTGGTATATACCTCCTCGATTTGCTTTGGAGAATATTGGTTGGGATGCTCAAGATTGTCCGAGATATAGACTTCACTGAATTTACAAAAAAAATTCCCCTTTATTAGTTAAGTTGATTTAGGTTGTTAGTTTGCTGATGGCCATGCCGAATGTGGACTACAACCTGAATTCCTTTTCTTCATTGGTTCCATTTTATATTGCATTCATTCTTTTTTAATAATATTTTTCTGACCTTTAGCAAAAGAAATACATAGTAAACCCAAATCAAATCAAAACTTAGCCGATAAAAAAAATCTATGCATCATTATTGGTTCATGTTTCGATTTCACTCATTCTCATATCAAAACCAACAAAATCAAACTAAAACCGACCCCAACCAATCGATTGACCCCACTACCTTTAAGTTCCCAAGCAACCATATATATGGAGCCTTAATTTGAGTCGTATGGGGAATATAGGAAAGACTAGAATCCTTATCACCAATATAGGTTCATACAATTTTAATGAAGCCATTTTTAGGTTTCCACAATTATCAATCCATCAACTCCATAGCTTACGTACAATATGTTGATGGCAATAGAATGTGTCATTACAGCTTCCAAAAAACCAAACTTCAGGGCACCTTATGCGCTTACGCGATGTAACTCATTCGATAAGTAAGGAGGTCTAAAGGTCTTCCTTCCTAATTTGAAATTCTCTTTCTGTGAACATTGTAATCAATAATCCTATTCAAGTATTGCTTACAGTGTAGGTAAGAAGCCGGCCATCTCTTGGATTGGGGTTGACCTTGTTAAGTACCTGTATTGTGAGATATCGGCCCACAAAGTACCTGTTATAATGGTTGTACTAGCCTTCGATCCACCCAATGTTATGAAAGGCTTGTTCGCTGGAACCACTACTTTTTCTCTGCAAAGAAAACAAAAGTTTAGATACCGACAAGAAATCAACCCAATAAAGAACTAGTTAGCCCTGATTCTGTTTTTCATTTATATCTTTAAGCTATAACTTATTCTTTATATACATAATGCTTAAGTATAAGAAATGGGTGTAGAAAACCTAAAACGAGGCAGTAAAATGAATGAGAATTGCAAACATTCAATCACACAATTTACCTAGATTGACTACGTTCATTGTGTGATGAGATTTGCTTACTTCAATATCAATGAAGAGTAGTGTTACAGTGGCTCATCCTCCCACCTCTATCAAATTGATTATAGTGAAGAACCCTCACTCCAATTATATAGCTAAACTTTATAAAGATAATTTACCAAAATACTCATATAATTCCCCCTGGGATGGACTTACCAGTTCATTAAGGCCAATTTCTCCAAACCTTTGGACCCTCGGCCTTGCAATGGCCCTTTAGAATCAATCCACTCATACAAGTTGGCGAAATACAAGACATCGTATCCTAACAATGGCTGATATGAGCTGTGAAGGTTAATCACCAGAGAGAGAGAGAGAGAGAGAGAGAGAGAGGATACCTATAAGTCCCTGGCTTAATCCATATGAAGACATTGTCCACGTTATTAGATGGCATAGCATCGAAAGCATCTTGTATCTTCTTAAAATCGTTGGAGAATATTGGTTAGGGTTTACCAAACATTTAATAGTTGATGCTATTGATAATGTTTCTGCTGTTTCTAAGTTTAGAAACAGTAGAAATGGCTTTTCACGTTTTCGGAAACAAAAATGAATTTTTTGATGTTTGATAAACCTATTTCTCGAAACGTTTTTGCCAGACATAATGCCACCAAGAAACCTAACAGTATCATTAGATGCCCAAAAGGGAGACAGGGTTTGGTTGCCTCTTTTTAAGTTTAAATAGTTGAGAGATTTACAAGCACAACGACCTTTTTTTTTTCTCTCAAATTTGTTTTTAGAAACTTCGTGAAAGTCGTTTCTAGAATTGTAAATAGGCATAAATTTTGATTTATGTTTCTAAAAATGGGTGAAACAGAACAACTTTATCAAACGTTTTTTAAATTGTTTCTCCGTTTCGGGGAATAAGAAAATGCAAAAACAACAGAAACAAAATGTTGTCAAACGATGCCTTAGCTGTCTCGTTCTCTGTGTCATTCTTTCTTTCATTTCGTGTCCATGTGTTAGGGTATAGCTTCCCTTCATTTAATGAAAGACTTTCTAATTCTCTGCACCACCATCGAGACAAAGAGATGGTACAAATACACATGGGTGGTGGGTCAATGGGGATTCAAATTTGTGTTTGTGTTCTTCTTCTCCTTGTTGCCATGGCTTACTCTTCTCTCATGGTTTCTTCTCATCCAACTTCCACTGATTGGTCTACTGCCCTTCTTGTCAAGGTTGATCAATCAGGAAATGGCGATTTTAAGAAGATACAAGATGCTATTGATGTTGTGCCATCTAATAACGTGGACAATGTCTTCATATGGATTAAGCCAGGGACTTATAGGTATCCTCTCTCTCTCTCTCCTCTCTCTCTCTCTCTATCTCTCTCTCTCTCTAACAGAATCAATTCAAAACTTCTTATGGGTTCTGGGTTGGGTTGCTCCTATACAGAAATGCCATCTGCATTCGCAACCGGAAGGAATCGGTGCAATCACGACACAGCAAAGAGAATCACCCTCTAAGAACACCGGCTACACATTTCTAGGTTGCAAGATCACAGGAGTGGGCACTTGTGTCTTAGGAAGGCCATGGGAAGCTTACTCTAGGGTGTTCGCCAAGACTTTCATGTCTAGTGTTGTTCTGCCTCAAGGATGGCATGACTGGGTCGTCCATCCACACATAGGTACTTCTTTCACATCCTTCAAATCACCTTCACATCAAATCTTATAAAGAAAATTGCATTGTTACCCACTGAACTTTGGTCGTTATTCAATGTCACCCCTTGGATTTTTCGAAACACCAAAGACACCCCCTGAAAATTCAAACAATTCCAAATCGATCCCTGCCGTTAGCAGACCCTATTAAGTGATAGAATGTATGTTATTTTTTTTTTCAAAATACCTAAAACACCCCCATGTGGTGTGAGTGGACGATATTACCCTCCCTTGCCCTTCTTAGCACCTCTCCCCTCCGGCGTACGATCATTCAATCCTCATATGAATGTCTTCAATCCTCATATGAATGTCTCTGTTTCACAAAATCGAGAAGAAACAAGGACTCTACAATCATCGCCATCGCCAAGACCTTGCTGAAACCCTAAACCTAGTCTAGAGAGAGAGAGAGAGAGAGAGGAATGAATACCAGATGAGATATACGTCTCTCAAAAGCTGGCCAGAAATATGTGATTTCCGTTATTCAAAGCTTGAAGGGAGGAGTAATTTTTCAGTTTCGAAGAGGAGGGAGTAGGCGTTGATTTTGGATTAATCGGATCGTGTGAAAGTGAGAAGTAGGGAGGAGAGAAGCTGGAAAAAAAAAAGGGTCACATTCCGAAGTATACCTTACTTGTATCTCATGACTATTCCTTCATTTGTCTGTAAAGTTTAGGATCTTCGATAGTATAAACTACTAAGTACTAAAACACTTCTAAACACTATAATGGAGTATGAAAAGCCGAGAGAGATTTTCCCTTTCGCTTTTTGTATCTCTACATGTAATAGTCATCTTTGTCTTGATTCTTTTTGTCAAACCTAGAAATGCCTTTCAATGTTTGGTTTGCCTAGCTAATGTAGGTGTAAAAAAAAATTAAAAATTCTCATTTGGTATTCATTCCTCATGATCGCACGCCGGAGGGGAGAGGTGCTCATGACGGTATGTCGGAAGGGAGCAGTGCTCACGGTAGTTGCAGGTTTCTCTTCTCGGTTCGGGGATTTAGTTCATATGAGTTTAGAAGAAGAGCAAGGGAGGGTAATATTGCCCACTCACACCATATGGGGGTGTTTTAGGCATTTTGAAAAAAAAACTAACAGATTTAACCGGGTCTGCTAATGGTAGGGACTGATTTGGAATTGTTTGAATTTTCAGGGGGTGTCTTTGGTGTTTCGAAAACTCCAGGGGGTGGCATTGAATAATGACCAAAGTTCAGGGGATGGCAATGCAATTTTCTCAATCTTATAATATATGATTTTTCACTCTAAGTCTCAACCCACTATATAATACCTATAAGTCTCCATATTAGACCTCTCACACATCCGATCTGGGATTATTACTTTTGTCACTCGCATGAAACTTCAACATTTAATGTTGTTGTTGTGATTGTGACTATAGCAATGCATATTATGGAGTGTACAAGAATTACGGACCAGAAGCGGCTTCTTCAGGAAGGGTTAAATGGTCGTGAAACCTCACGGATGCAGAGGCCAAGCCCTTCTTGACAAAGGACATGATCGGTGGCCGGGGTTGGCTTAGGCCTGCGCCTACTCATTTCCGGAGACCCTCTTGGATCCTTTCCATCAAGGTTGATGGGAATAAGTAGTGGATGCAAAAGAATCAATTCTAAGCTTCTTTTGTTATTATTATTTTCTTGATTAATTAATTTATTTGTTTATGTATTAAACACATTATTGTATTCATTAATATTTTTCTTGAGAAGGAGACTTGTTTATATTTGTATGTGTCTTTGACACCCACGTCTTCCTCTTTAATGGTTGGGGACCTTATATCTACAGTTCCCTTGTTCATGTCTATGCCCATCATTTGCTATGTATTATACTTCCTTTATACCAACATTAGAATAAGGGATATTTTTCATATGTAAAGCAAAGGAAATGAAAACAACATGGAGTGGAAAAAACCCTCCAACAAAGGCCACCCAAGCACTGGGATATCTTAGGACTTAGCAATAAACTGGTTTCTCACATTATCATGACAGGAAGATAAGATAATGAGAGATAAAAGGCAATAGCAAATCAAGTCTAGTGGTAATTCTTGGATAAGGAAGTCTACCTATTCATGTTACGCTCGTATTAAATATGGTAGATTGTTGCACAGAAGGCAAGACGGCCAATAGTATCATAGATAGAGTTTCCATTGAAGTGCTACAAAACCCAGCCCTATTCGTAAATGAATGACTCCATCAACCTAGGGACAAACCAACCCTTGGAAAGAACATTCAACCAGATCTTTCTAGAAAACGGACAAGAAAAGAATAAATGATAAATATCTTCAATGGCATTCTAACAGAGATAATAACTAGGGATACTAACGGGGATTGCAGATGAATGCAACCCAGGACTGGAAGGGTGCAAGTGATAGTTCTCTAAGAAAGAAATCTATGCATGTGGATTGATCCTTTAAACCAAATCACCTTGATCCAAGGGATGGAAGTAATTTTGTATTGTAACAGGTTCCGGGTGTAAGAGGTAGAGATTTAGAAATTCTGGATGGACCATGGTCTTCTAGATAAATGATGCTACTTTATCTAGATGTGAATCATATAAGACAGAGTAATAATGAAAGTCGACGTCATTATTTTTTGTAGTACTCTTTATTTCCTACCAAATAAAGATGGCCACCTTAATGTAGGATGAAGGAAATGCAGATAATAATGGTAGGCTCAATGTAATCAACCGTGGATACACAAAGTAAAACCCTTCGAATGATAGTTGTTTGAATATTATGGAATTTTTCCGATATAAGAAAAAAAAAATTTAGGAATCACAAAGTGGGCCATATTTTGAGGTGGCCAGTGGCCATTGGTTTTAGTAACTATTGCCATGAGAAAGAAAGGAGGCAGTAAGAAATATGGTTCGTCCAACTTTACCAATGGGCGCAGTGTTTGCAATGGAAGAGGAAGTAAATAAAGAAAGAGTCAATGGTAAACAATGGTGGAAAGTCTAAAAGCTATTCCTTTCCCTTAACGGCAAAGCTCAGTGTAAGTAGGTTAGCCTCATGTACCTCTCTTTGCAGAAGCCCTCTAATGTTTTAAAGTTGCAGGTGATTCTCCACCCTTCTTCTTCTTCTTGGCTTGTCTTGTCTTTGAACTTCTTCTCATTCCCTAGCCTCTAAGTCAATAACCCAGACAAGTCCCCATCAATATTTGCTTGCAAGCTTAGGCATTCGATAAGCCCTTCACATCCCATACCTAATCAACTACACCATCTCCCTTCTTCTAACAAACTGATAGCCAACCCTAACCTCCCTCTAAAATAAACATATAAATATCTCATATTCACATACAATTTACTTGGGTCTCAAAAATTTTGACCAAAAATGGCAAGAAAAGGCACTTTCTACTCATCATCTCTCATTCTCTTCTTGTTCTTCTTTGGCATCCCTTCCTTGTCTGCTGAAGCAGCATTGAAGAAGTATCAGTTTGATGTGAGTGGTTTTGAATTTACATTTCTATCAATTTTTATGATTTGCACTTAACTTGGCCTTCCCATCATTGATCTACTTCTCTTCTTCATTGTTTCCAGATTCAAGGGAAAAATGTGAGCAGATTGTGTCATACCAAGCCCATTGTAACTGTAAATGGGATATTCCCAGGACCTACTATTTATGTTAGAGGAGATACAGTTCAAGTCAATGTTACAAACTCTGCTCAATATAACATGTCTATCCATTGGTAATGTGATGATCTAGATCAATTTCATATGTTATCAAACCTCAACTTATGGTAATCTCACACAAACTAAACACTCGTTGGCTTTCGCAGGCATGGATTGAAGCAGTTCCGCAATGGCTGGGCAGATGGACCTGCTTATATAACACAGTGTCCAATCCAGACTGGGAATAGCTACACTTATGATTTCAATGTCACAGGCCAAAGGGGAACCCTATGGTGGCATGCACATATTTTTTGGCTGAGGGCAACAGTCCATGGTGCCATTGTGATCATGCCTAAACAAGGAACCCCATTTCTATTCCCACAGCCTCACATGGAGTTTAATATACTCTTGGATAAGTAGTACTAAAGCTAGCTATTGTGAAGATCAGGCAAGGACTGGACTCTAATTCTTGCTTGTCATATTGCAGGAGAATGGTGGAATACTGATGTTGAAGAAGAGGTGAAGAAGGGTAACAAGTTGGGCTTGCCACCTACAGCATCAGATGCTCATACCATCAATGGGAAGCCAGGACCATTCTTTCCATGTTCTGATAAGTGTAAGAAAATTCCTGGTATCATTTAAAGTTTCCATCCCAAAAGTTCGAACTTGTAGGTGAAAGTGAAAGGGACTCCTTAACAGTATAAGGTGTTGAAGGCTAGTC
>NW_024870497.1:12823-15555 GCF_013358625.1 Macadamia integrifolia
CTCTCTCTCTCTCTCTCTCTCTCTCTCTCTCTCTCTCTCTCTCTCTCTCTCTCTCTCTCTCTCTCTTTCTCTTTCTCTCTCTGGTGCTTAACCTTCAAAGCTCATATCAGCTATTGTTAGGATACAATGTCTTGTATTTCGCCAACTTGTATGAGTGGATTGGTTCTAAAGGGCCATTGCAAGGCCGAGGGTCCAAAGGTTTGGAGAAATTGGCCTTAATGAACTGGCAAGTCCATCCCAGGGGGAATTATATGAGTATTTTGGTAAATTATCTTTATAAAGTTTAGCTATATATTTGGAGTGAGGGTTCTTCACTATAATCAATTTGATAGAGGTGGGAGGATGAGCGACTGTAACGCTACTCTTCATTGATAATGAAGTAAGCAAATCTCATCACACAATGAACGTAGTCAATCTAGGTAAATTGTGTGATTGAATGTTTGCAATTCTCATTCATTTTACTGCCTCATTTTAGCTTTTCTACACCCATTTCTTATACTTAAGCATTATGTATATAAAGAATAAGTTATAGCTTAAAGATATAAATGAAAAACAGAATCAGGGCTAACTAGTTCTTTATTGGGTTGATTTCTTGTTGGTATCTAAACTTTTGCTATCTTTGCAGAGAAAAAGTAGTGGTTCCAGCAAACAAGCCTTTCATAACATTGGGTGGATCGAAGGCTAGTACAACCATTATAACGGGTACTTTGTGGCCCGATATCTCACAATACAGGTACTTAAACTGATGTAACTTGATATATTTGGGGACCCATTTGCCGTATCTGTGCAGTTAACAATTCTCACTTAACATGATTTGGTTTTGTGGCTAATTATCTGAAAAGAATTGGAGCACTTGGTTAAGAGTGTCAATCAAGAATTTAGTTATCGATGATACGATAAGGATTGTAATCAGTAAGGATCAGTGCGTATCAATCACTTGCCCTTGCTATTTCGAAAAACATACATTTTTTTTTTATTGTTTTACTCATGAAATGATACGGGCAATTGGTCCGGATTGATCAGGTATTGGTATCAGTCTCCGCCAATACCGTTATGATATGACCGATACAATACCAATACTTGAAACCATGGTGTCAATTGTTCAAGTATCTGGTTTGATTTAATTACATTTTAATAAGGTGCAAATCAAAATTAGAATCATTTTGCATTTGGTCCGGCTTTCTTGCTACCCTATGAGAATCAGTGTATTTATATCAGTGTTAGCACAATTAAGTTTTTGTTTTTGTTTTTTTTTTGCTAACGACGGGTATGCAGGCCTTCGGCCTAACTAGTCCCGTCGGTCCATACTGACCGCACAACCGCATGGATCGGGTCATACCAGGATTGAATGAAAATCATTCAATTTTCACTGAAAGCAGTGAAGAGCATTAAACATCCCGTGTGAGTGGTCCAAGGTGTACCTAGTGGGAGTAGACATTTGCTTGAACATCAGTTTAGAAATATAGAACCAACATTTGCTCAAACATCAGTTTAGAACCATCAAGTTCGAGGGCAAATCAAAACCGAATTGGTAAGAGAACCCATAAATTAGAATCAAACCATTTCTCTACAATCCGATTCATTAAACCATCAGCTTCGGTTTTGGCTCCATTTTGATGCCCTTAGTCGCTATCGAGCTGGTCAGATAGCAAGTGCTATTGCTCCTTATTTTGGAATCTGTCCTACGCAAGCTGGGGTACTGTGCACTTACTAGGTATAGCCATGAAATGTATAGTTCAGCTTCTCTCTCTCTCTCTCTCTCTCTCTCTCTCTAACAGAATCAATTCAAAACTCCTTATGGGTTCTGGGTTGGGTTGCTCCTGTACAGAAATGCCATCTGCATTCGCAATCGGAAGGAATCGGTGCAATCACGACACAACGAAGAGAATCACCCTCTAAGAACACCGGCTACACATTTCTAGGTTGCAAGATCACAGGAGTGGGCACTTGTGTCTTAGGAAGGCCATGGGAAGCTTACTCTAGGGTGTTCGCCAAGACTTTCATGTCTAGTGTTGTTTTGCCTCAAGGATGGGATGACTGGGTCGTCCATCCACACATAGGTACTTCTTTCACATCCTTCAAATCACCTTCACATCAAATCTTATAAAGAAAATTGCATTGCCACCCACTGAACTTTGGTCGTTATTCAATGCCACCCCTTGGATTTTTTGAAACACCAAAGTCACCCCCTAAAAATTCAAACAATTTCAAATCAGTCCTGCCGTTAGTAGACCCTGTTAAGTGATAGAATGTCTGTTATTTTTTTTTTCAAAATACCAAAAACATCCCCATGTGGTGTGAGTGGACGATATTACCCTCCCTTGCCCTTCTTAGCACCTCTCCCCTCCGGCGTGTAATCATTCAATCCTCATATGAATGTCTTCAATCCTCATATGAATGTCTCTATTTCACAAAATCAAGAAAAAACAAGGACTCTACAATCATCGCCATCACCATCGCCATCACCATCGCCATCGCCAAGACCTTGCTGAAACCCTAAACCTAGTCTAGAGAGAGAGAGAGAGAGAGAGAGAGAGAGAGAGAGAGAGAGAGAGAGAGAGAGAGGAATGAATACCAGATGAGATATGCGTCTCTCAAAAGCTGGCTAGAAATATGTGATTTCCATTATTCAAAGCTTGAAGGGAGGAGTAATTTTTCAGTTTCGAAGAGGAGGGAGTGGGCGTTGATTTTGGATTAATCGGATCGTGTGAAAGTGAGAAGTAGGGAGGAGA
>NW_024870497.1:259337-272358 GCF_013358625.1 Macadamia integrifolia
CGGACAAGCATTCCTCGTCAATCATTTACCTTTTGGAGAAGCTTAGTTGATGCCATCCCAACGGAAAATCAGCTCATCAAGAAGGTTCAGGCTTCGCCGTTCTACTGCTTTTGTTGGGCTGGATTAGAGTCTCGTAACCATCTATTTTTTGAATGCAACTTTACTGGCCATATTTGGAAAGAGATTTGAAGCCGTTGCACCCTCTTTCATCCATTTGCTTCAAATGTTGAGATTGAAGCTTTGTGGGTGGCAAAAGAGTTGGCAGGTGACTCCATTGGATCGATTGGTAAGTTGGCTTTTTTCTCCACCATAAACCATCTATGAAGGGAGAGAAATGTAAGAATTTTTCAGAACAAGACTAGAACAAGACTAATGATTTTGAAAGATATCAAGTGGGATGTTCGTGATAAATGTGCAGTCTCATCCATTGAAGGAAAGAGATCGGGTAGAAACTTGTTCCTAATTAGAAAATGGGATATCCATGTGGTTTGGCCACATGATAGTTAGGTGTTGGGATTTATCTATCGTTTAGAGATGGATTGATATTTTGAGGTGTTGTTAAGTCCTGTTCTTTATTTTGCTTGTTTTCACTTGAGCCCAACTCATGGGTTTGGTTCTTTGTATGCCGTTTGGCTGAATTTTGTATATCCCTCTCTCACACTCGTTTCCTCTTTGCAATAAAGTAATTTTATCTATTAAAAAAAAAAATTAATGTTACAAAAATTGGTAGACAACTCAACATGATAAACATAGGGCAGCCACTGAAAATTCAAGGGTACAAATCCTATCATGGTAGGTCATACAATTGAGATGAAACCGACAATTAAATTTTTACACATGGTTAATCCGAAAGGGGAACGCACCATAAAAAATGTCAATTTCAATAGATTTGCCCTCCAAGTGGTGAATATTAAATGGATTTGAATAAACTCACCATAAAATAACTTTTTTTTTTTTAAGGAAGGAAAATTGGGTGTAAGACCATTGGGCTTGAACTTGTTTTTGGTTGACCCTTTTTTATAACCTGACACCTAAAGTTTTGTGGTGTGATCAAAGTTTTATTGTAAATGTAGGGTAAGGTCAGGTATTGGCCTTAATTACCCTTCCCCGAGGCTTTTGAACTGCGTCCAGCTCTAAGTACATCAGGATTCATATTTATTCCAACTATCGAGTCCGTACACACCCGAGAAAGAGCAAAAGTTTGGAAGGAAGAAATAGATATGAACCAAACTATCACTCACATTTACATTTACATCCACTTAAACAATAACTTATGACATACACAATCTAAAATGCTATGAACACAATTATTTTCCTCCCAAACAGGTAATTACAAATGAAAACAAAAATAGGTAACTCAAGAAAAGTGTGTTCAACAAAAGAGACCAAAACATTCCCCTTTTAAAAGGTTATAGATCACCTAATTCTCTGACATTCCTAACATACCAAAGATTGGGATGTTAGATATATCTTGAAGTATTATTTAATAAAGAAAACATCCTTTCGGTGGAGAACCTAGGCCATACATTTTTTAGGTTAGAATAAACATCCCTTGTAGTTGGATCTAGGAGCAATTCACATTGCTACTCTAAGAGCCAATTTTGAGACTTTCGGATAAGAAAGCATGACCATGGAAGGAAAATTTTGACAGAAAGGGAAACATGGAATTTCAATTATAGCAAAGATTGGGAAGAAATTTTAGGCAAGTAAAAGGATAATGCAGTTGTTATTTAAAGAAATTTGGCTAAATATAAGTTTTTTTTGTTTTTGGTGATACATGGCTAAATATAAGTTAAGATATGTCTAATGTAGCAACGACAAAATATTCTATTTTAAAAGCCTTATGGATTTTTTTATTTTTTTTTGTCATGCCCTAGAAGGTGTCAATAGATTGGCACCAAATTTTTCCACATGAAAGGAGAAGTGACAATTTTGACTGTATGGATAGCTTAGAAAATGGACTATGGTTGACCACATATGAAATTTTAGTCTCAAATTCTAGCACATACCCTCCTGTGTATTGAAATTTCCTTTGTATTTTTAGATGTTCGTTTCTTTTTAGAAAAATAAAATTATATTTTTTTGAAAATATTTAGATATTATAATTTTCTGAAACAACACACATCAATCAAAATGTTGATGATTCAAGTTCTATGTAATAAAGAAGATATCTGTTTTGTGAAGAAGCTAAGCCATACACATTTTAGGCAAGAATAATCCCTTGTGGCTGGCTCTAAATTCAAATTGCCACTTTGGAACCAATTTTGAGGCTTTCTAATAAAAAAGAATGACAATAACGGACATTTTGACTAGAGGGGAACATGGAATTTAATAATAGTAAGGATTGGTAAGAAAAATTTAAGCACAAAAAAGATAACACAATTGTTATTTAAAGAAATTTTGGCAGTAGATATTAAGATATTTGTAATGTAGCAATAGGAATTTTTTAGTTCAGAAGCTTTAGGGAAAAAGTTTTTTGACTGGCAGATTCTAGAGAGATGAACAAACCGACACCACGTTTCACCACATGAATAGGTGATGATGTGGTAATTTTGACTGTTTGGATAATTAAAAAAATGAATCTAGGGCTGGCAATTTGTCAACTTTTAGGCGCATATATTCAGCATATACCCTCCTATTAATTGGAATTTTAAGGATTTATTTTTTCACTTGGCCAATTTCATTTTGGCTAAAACATAGCATGTGAGCAGGAAACCTTGAACTCTATTTGCCCATAGAATTTCAGTTCTATCCAATGCACATGTGCTAGATATTTGTGACGGTCTAAAAGTACCGCCGGACTACTAAAATTTCCCCAAAGTTGTATAAACATGCATGAAGAAAAAATTTGCTTTTTCCCCCTCCCATCTTTTCAACCTCCAGTGCTCCAAATTAATGCCAATGCCAACGGCAACGGCAACGCAAAGCCTCAATATTTATTCTATTGACCATAATTTCTCTTGTAAGACTGGCATTTGCAACATTTTAAATCCAGTACCATGTTATTTTCACCTTCACCATCTAAGATCTAAGTAAGAAATCAGTCTACTACTTGCAATTACCATGCATAGAGAGAAAGGAAAGGTACCTTAGCTAACATTCAATTATGAAGAAAGTAAACTATTATCTCAACGATTGTTTTCATATGAGCTGCTTGTAAGCCGAAAAATTGGAGAATGAAATTATGGAAAGTGCTTTTTGGGTGGGACATAGAGGCCATGCTTAGACAAGGGGGATGCACCTTCAAGATGGGCACAGGGGTCATCATGTGTCCTTAGGGGGAACCCCTAGCTATGTCCCACACAAATAACTTTGTTCTTAAAATTATATTGAAGCTTAAAAGACATAAGAAACAACCAAATTAAGTATTTATTTACCCTTCAAATAGCATAAGCAATAAGTACATGTATCACAATAAGAGAATTGGTAGATAATCAATTCTCCAAATGCTGCTCAACCTAGAGTTTTTGTCTAAACTATTCCATTCTCGTTTATCCAGTGACAAACTTCAATTAGGCTTGGGCCAAAACCTAGAAGCTTAAAAGCAAGATGGTTTGGATTCCAAGTTGATGTATCATAATGGCATGCCATGATCACATGATTCACTTTTTTCGAAGCATGTATATCAACTGCATATACTTTTACTTTCGGTAACACATGGCAATAATAAACTTGAAATGGAAATGGCTGACTATGACATAAGATTGGTGGTTCAAAGAGGTTTCCATAGATTAGTTTCACAGCTCCAATTGTGACATTCTCGCAAGATCCTTCAACACTCTCAGTACTCCAGAGGCGTACATGTTTCCCTAACTTCTTGACAACAAAATCGACGAGATCCTCAGCTGAAGTTGCACAAGTGCACTTCTCCCCTCGAATGGGGCTCATATCATCACATACCTTAAGGGTACCTTCAATATACTCATCCATAATTGATTCATCATCCACAATAAAAAGCTTCTTCAATTCCTTGATTTTGGCTAAGGAAAATGGAAATTTTAATGCTAGAGGTCTTGGCAAGAATGATTTATATGACATCGGGTCCCTTAGATTAGGGATTGGCATGAAACCTCCCTTTTTCACCATTGATTTTTGAAAATATGGCAATCCACCTTGGCTGGCAACTGAAAGTGGTATTTCACTTTATCAGCATTACAAGGGACTATTAGTGGTAGGGTTGTGCCATTCGTCGTCTTCTTCGCTAGCGCATTTGTAGAACAAGAAACATTAGCTTGCTTACAGAATGAATCCATGTGGGAAATCAATTCATTTTTTTCTATTAGTTTCATAAACAATGAGACTTGATGGAGGTTTAATGGAGAAGCCTTTGTAACTAACCAATGTGGAGGCTGTGGAAGACCAATATGTTCTTTCCAATACTGTGAGAAGGCATTTTCTGCTTGAGAAACCTACAATTTGATAGGAGAAAAATAACAGCCTAATAAGGAAGATAAAATAGGAACAGACAATAACCATGTTGAAATGAATGGATAACCAAAGTGCATAAGTTTTTTCTTACACTAAAGTATGCTACTATCACAAGCCCAAGCAACAAAATGGGATGCGCTATCGATGGAATGAAATAGAGAATGAAATGAGTCGGGTTTGCTGCATGGAGGAGGTTTGATTTATATAGAAAATTTTTTGTAGTACTAACAAAGAAAAACGGGAGAAGTTTTGTTGGTACCCTCAACGTATTTTATAATTTCCACTACGATAAAGTAAAAAACTTCTCATTTATGACTACAATTAAAGTTAATTTCTAGCTGCTCTTCAGCGCTCAAAATTTTAAATATGAAATGGAAATTATCCCTTGATTCTGGTTCATTTTCATAAATCCAGTTTTCTTATTTGACTAGATCAAGAAAAAGTTTCAAGAACGTAATTGTTAATGGTATACGTTGCAAATATTCAATTCAAAATTTCGAACTATTTGGTGGAAGGACTTGTATGCATATGAGGCAAATAACTTCAGTGGATAACTGATGTGGGACTATTCTTCCAACACTCTCTCTGGCCCCTCACATGTAGGTAAGATAGAATTACGTACACGTTCACAAATAAAATGAAATGAAATGAGCGAGCGTTTAGATTGGGACCAGCTATGATAACATGTAGATATCCTACCCAAAATTTCAACTACTGGATGGTAGGGACTCATAGATATATGAGGCGGCACAAGACTTTGGGGGTAACCATTGTGGGACTATACATTACCAAAAATTGTGGAGTGAAACAATCTCCTGGGGTTGTCCACCTCTACCAGGATAACATCCCCTTATAATCAAACAAAAGCTACACCTAATTCCACCCCCAAAGAATTCTGATGCCTTTCCATTCAAATAGTTGGAGAGAAGACTCATTCATATGGTAACTAAGTACTTCAAGTTGGAGTATATAAGTTGTAAGGATATCAGTTCCCTGTGGTCATCTATCAACCAGCTCTGTGAATCGTACCAAGTGCTACAACCAATGCTTGTCGATAACAAAATTTTAGTTTATTAATGGGTATTTAAACCTTCTTTTTCTTCAAACTTGGCACTTAAGTTGGAGATTTTGACTGTCCACAAATTTGGGCCTCACCCGATTTGTTGCAATGTTTGGGTGAAGGAAACTATTGCTCTGATAAGATAGCTCAGTTAGAACTTAAATTTTGTGAATTTGATCTCCACAGTATCATCCAGCATTTGTAAGGTTTTAGCCCAATATATTTTCCCACGTGGAGATATAATATCAAAGTTAAATATTTGTTGACAACTCAACTTTGAGGATCTTAGAGCGACCATTGAAATTGCAAGGGAAGAAACCCTATCATGCTGAACATAAAATAAAGATAAGAGCATGGAATTTTAATTTTTACAGATAGGGAATGCAAAGTGGGACCTTTCCATTCAAACAATCAATTTCAGTAGAGTTGCTCTCAATGTGGTAGATATTAAGTGGATTTGAATAAGCGAACCACAGGAAATTTCTTTTCATTAAGGTTGCATTTGATTCTTATGGAAAATTTTTCTTATTGAAATATATTCCAGTGTTTGTCTGCAACAGAGAAAATACAATGTAAAATATTACCATAATATTTTTCAATGTTCGTTTACAAGAGAAAAACGACGTTGTAAAAGAAAGTGAAATGAAGATGGGTTCACCGAACTCAAGTTCAGATTTTTTTTGTCGTTAGAAGTTGATTCAAGACAATATAAAAGGAGTCAAGGACACTAACCCACCAAGTATAAAGGTGACTTCACAGTCAGTAATAACAAACCACTAAGAAAATTCTATGTAAAACCGATACCCATTGCACTCCAACTCATTTTGATAGGAACTTCTCAGTAAATGATTGTGATAGGTAAGCCTCAATTTATAGGCCAGGTAATGGCCATATCCTTGTTGAAGACATTATACCACTCTGTGTCCAAATCTATCCGTAAGAAAATTCACATTTTGCGCCAATAGCCACTACTATGCACCCAAAAGGGGCCAAATTTTTTGCTGTGGAAGATATAGATAGAAATCAAATTATTAATTCACTATTAATATTTACTATTACACAGAAACAATAAGATATGATGGAATCCAAAATGATGTGAAGTTAACAAGTATTTATCACGTAACTGGAAATGAAAACAAGAACGTGTATTTAACAGATGTAGCCCAAACCCATCCCCTTTTAAAGAGTTAAAAATCATTTAATTCCTTTGAGATATTTGTTGTTGGGTGCTCTCCCCGATGGGGAATTTTTCTATGAAATCAGCTTGGGAAGGACTGAGACAGTCGCAACCCAAGGTAGGTTGGTTCAAGCTTATTTGGGGCCATTATCTCCAACCTTGCTAGTCAGTCTTTGGATGGCACCTTCTTTAGAGGAAGCTTCCATGTGATGACAAGATCAAGACGAGGGAGATTCTCTTTCCTTCACGTTGTGAGCTCTGCATGATTGAAGAAGAATCCATTAATTATTTATTTCTTGAGTGTAAATGTGTCAGATATCTTTGGTCTTCCTTCTCATCGATTTTTGGAGTGACTTTTACCTCTCATTGTTCTTCCATGGTGGAGCTCAGTAAATGGCGGTCTCAAAAATCTTGAGTCCTTGGCCTTAAGGATGCTTAGTAGGCAGGTTTCATCCTTAATCCCTAATTTAGTTCGCTCGAAAGAAAGTCTAGGAGATTTTGATAGTGTATCAACGAATTTTAGACAAATTTTTAATTCTGTTCTTGGTGAGCTGCACAAAATGTCTCCAAGTATGAGAGGGAGAGTGGCCTCAGTCTCTGATTTGGTATGCTCAAGGAATTTAGCTATCATTGCTCCTCAGAGTCATCAAAAGCATGTTTTTGCAATATATTGGTGTCTTCCTAGCCTCCTTACTCCTGGGTCGAACTGAATATTGATGGTTGTTCTTTGGGAAATCCTGGGAAATCTGGTGTTGGAGATGTCTTTAGAGATAGTAGCTCGAGAGTGATTTCATCTTTTGGTGCGCACCTTGGTATTACAACTAATTTTGTTGCTGAGTTTCAGGCTTTACTTTGGGTCTTCAACAAGCGAAAGACATGAATTTAACGAAGGTTTGGGTGGAGTGTGATTTGGTCGCTGTGGTAATTATGGCTTCATAGGGTTTAGTCCCTTGGTTTGTTTTGCAGCAATGGACAGCCCTCCATGATTACTTTCATCGAATTGAATGGTGAATAACTGTTATCGCGAAGCTAATCCCATTGCTGACAAAGTCAGCCGTGAAGGTAGAAGCAACATTCGACCCAATCTCTTGGCAAAATAGGATGCAAGAAGATCTTCAAGTAGATGCCCAGAGTAGAGCAAGATTTTGATTTGTTTAGCCTTGCTGGTTTTTGTTTTAGTGCTCCCTGGTCTCTCCCCTGTTGATGGCAATGTTGAAGGTGGGGGTTAGGCTAGTGACGCTTTTGTTATATGTCTAATTTGTTTCATATTCTTCTTGTATTCTATTTCTTTTTCTAATACAAACGACCTTTTAGCAAAAAAAAAAAAAAAAAAAAAAAACCCAACCTAAGATGATTGAGATATTTGTTAGATCAAACACCAAGAAATATGAAAAATAAAGAGACAATAGATCCGCATGACACAGAGATTTAACAAGGTTCACACACCAGGGTGGTGTGCTACGTCCTTGGGTGGAGAAGAAGAAGTTTCACTATGGAGAAGAGAGATTACACCCAAGTAGTGGCGAGAAAACTCGCCTTGAAACCCTAGCTCGAAAAACGCCCAAAATGCAATGACTTTCTCAACAAGCAACAGTACATTATATATACTCCAAGTCGCGGGTCGACCCATTTGTTCACTGTCGATCTGGTTGAATCATACCATGGGGGTTATGCCCCCACACCCCCATACGAGATCAGTGATGGGCCAACCCCTCTGCTTCCATCACAGATCTCAAAAAAAATTCCATTCGGGTTGCCACCAAAAAATGTCGGATCGGGTCAATCTTCAAAATGGGTCAAGAATTCGAGACAAACTTAACAAATCTCCACCTTGCCTTGAATTCTCCTCCAACAGATAAACAAATAGCTAATATCTTCATCTTCTCCAATAGCCCTCCAAAGGGCTGAACTCAAACACAACAAACACCAAGTAAGTTCCAGCAATGCTCGAACTTACCAACACATAAAGGCTTACTCAACATATCAGCTGGATTGTCTTCAGTACCAATCTTCAACACTTGAATATTACCTTGAGCAATTATCTCTTTTATGAAATGATACCGAACATCAATGTGCTTTGTCCTCTCATGATACATTGAATCTTTAGTCAAGTGAATAGCACTCTGGCTATCACAATGGACAACAGTCACCCCATGATCCATGCTGAGTTCTCCCAACAAACCTCTAAGCCAAATAACTTCTTTAATTGCCTCAGTCACTGCCATATACTCTGCTTCAGTGGTAGATAATGCAACTGTAGCTTGTAAAGTAGCTTTCCAACTAATCGTACTTCCTCCAAGAGTAAATACATAGTCTGTGAGTGACCTTCTTTTCCCAAGATCACTTGCATAATCTGAATCAACATAACCAGATAAACTATCACCATTCCTCCCAAACTCCAAAAAAACACCAGAGGTCCCTTTCAAGTACCTAAGTATCCACTTCACTACTTCCCAATGAGCTTTACCTGGACATGACAAATATCTGCTCACCACATTGACAACTTGTGAAATGTCAGGACGAGTGTAAACCATAACATACATAACGGAGCCAACTGCACTAGCGTATGGAACACGTGACATGTACTCCACCTCTTCATCTGTCTTAGGTGATAGAGCAGCTGAAATTCTAAAATGAGATGCAAGAGGAGTACTTATAGGTTTGGCATCTTTCATGCCAAAACGATTCAATATCTTCTCAGTGTACTTCTATTGATATAGCCACAGCTTCTCTGCTTTTCTATCCCTCTTGATCTCCATACCAAGAATCTTCCTTACTACCCCCAAATCTGTCATCTCAAATTCAGAACTTAATTGTTCCTTCAACCTGTTGACCTCATTCCTGTCTTTTGCTGCAATCAATATATCATCAACATAGCAACAAATATATGAATGACCCATCAGAGAGCTTTCTGAAATAAACACAATAGTCATATTGACACCTAGAGTATCCAAAACTAGCCATAACTGAATCAAACATTTTATACCATTGTCTAGGAGACTGTTTCAAACCATATAGGGACTTCTTCAACAAGCATACCTAGTCCTCCTTACCTTCCATAACAAACCCTTTAGGTTGATGCATATAAATCTGTTCTTCATCATGCGAGAATGCTGTTTTCACATTAAGTTGCTCCAACTCCAAATCATGTATAAGAACTAAAGCAAGAAGGACACGAATAGAACTATGTTTAACAATAGGTGACAAAACATCATTAAAATCAATTCCTTGTACCTGACTATAGCCCTTTGCAACCAAACATGCCTTGTACCTAGCATCTTCAACACCTGAGGCAAATTCCTTCTTCTTGAAGATCCATTTGCAACCAACAATTTTCTTTCTTGTTCTCGGCTTGACAAGCTTCTAAGTTTGATTTTTATGAAGAGATTCCATCTCCTCATTCATGGCAATCAACCATTTTGTAAAATCAATTGAAATAATAGTTTCAGAATATTTTGCAGGCTCACTATTTTCAATTGTAGCTGCAACAAACAATGCATAAGAAACAAATTCAGCATACCCATTCTTGTGGTTGTCTAATATTCCTCCTTGGTCTGTCCTTGGCAATACTGTACCGCTCTTCTTTTTGATTCTCTTGAGCATCATCTCCTTCAGTAAAAGTAGGCAGCTGAACTGAAGTAGATTGTGTTTTGTTTGAAGATGAACCATCAATTTCGAACTTCACATTCTCTCTAGATTTTTCTTGACCTTTATCACAATGAACAAGAGCTTATTTCCTAATATGCAATATACTAGATTCATCAAAAGTTAGATCTCTGCTAATAAGAAATTTTGGAGACTTTGGATTAGGATACCACAACCTGTATCCTTTCACTCCAGATCCATACCCAAGAAAAAGCATTTCTTGGCCCTAGGTTCCAACTTCCCCTCATTCACATGTGTGTAAGCAGGACATCCAAATACTTTTAAATTAGAGTAGTTTACAGGCTTACCTGACCAAATTTCCTCTAGAGTCTTGCACTCAATAGTTGTACCCAGAGATAGATTCACCAACAAGGTTGCTGTGTTAATTGCTTCTTCCCAAAACTCCTTGCCCAATCCTGTATTTGACAATATACACCTCGCCTTTTCTAACAAGGTTCTATTCATAGGCTTTGCCACTCCATTCTGCTAGGGTGTTTTAACAACTATATGGTGTCTTGCAATACCTTCATTTTTACAGAACTCATTAAAGTCACCTTCACAAAACTCTAGGCCATTATCGGTTCTTAATATTTTAATTTGTTTCTTAGTCTGTTTCTCAAGCAAATTCTTCCACTATTTGAAAATAACAAATATTTTATTTTTTTGCTTTAAGAAATAGACCCAAACCTTCTTAGAGAAATCATCAACGAAAGTAAGCAAGTACCTTGCACCAGCCCCCGTTGAAGCAACCCTGGAGGGCCCCCATAGGTCTGCATGAATGTAATCCAAAGTTCCCTTAGTCCTGTGAATAGTAGTACTAAAACTGACTCTTTTCTGCTTCCTAAACACACAAATACTCACAGAACCCCATTGTTCTTGTACTCTGACCACACAACAAGCCCCTTTTACTTAATGATGTCATCCCTCTTTCACTTATATGGCCTAACCTCATGTGCCATAAATTTGTGACATTTGATTCAGACATAGATGATGAAGCTGCTGCAACAGACCTAGTGACTATAGTACCCTGTAACACATACAAACTGCCAACCTTGATTTCTTTCATCAATAAGAGAACACCCTTGCTGACCTTCATGATTCCACCTTTAGCTGTATATTTGCACCCATTCGAATCAAGAGTGCCTAAATTAATGAGATTCTTCTTCAAATCAGGGACATGCCTGACATTAGACAAGGTTCTGACAATGCCATCATACATCTTGAAATTGATCGTTTCCATTCTAATAATCTTACAAGAAACATTATTTTCCATCAACACAACTCCACCTCGAACTGATTCGTATGTGAAGAACCATTCATGATTGTGACACATATGGTAGGAACAACCAGAGTCAAGAATCCATTCATCCTATAATCTAACCCTTTCATCAGTCACCAAAAGCATATCAGACTCACTTTCTTCTTTAGCAATACTAGCCTCTGTAGAATCATCTCTTTTCTGTTGATTTTGAGCACCACCACCTACTTTTTACTTATTTAAAAAGCTTATACTATTCAGATTTAATATGTCTCTTTTTCTTACAGTAATTGCAGGTCAAATTATTATGCTTATATTTTGATCTAACCTTTTTTCTGTCACCATCTGAACCCCTTTCATTCGTTTTCCCTCTAGCTATCAAACCGACACCATCAGATTTATTGGTAGATATCAACTCATCATCAATCTTCAGCTTGGTTTGCAAATTTGTTTTGACATCCTTAATAGAGATTGTTTCTCTACCATAAATCATGGTATCCCTAAAATGCTTATAAGATGGAGGCAGAGAACATAATAATAATAGGGTCAAATCTTCATTGTCTATTTTAACATCTATCATTTTCAAATTAGTAATAGTAGAATTGAACTTAGATATGTGGGATTTAATTAAGGTAGACAATTGTTGCTTCAATCTTAACCTATCGGTGAGAGATTTGATGAGGTAAAGATTTTCTAACTTCACCCATAACTCTGCAGTCATTTTCTCTGAGAGAACTTCCTATAGAATATCATTTGAAAGACACAACTGAATAGTAAAAGGGCTTTATCATCCAAATTATTCCAATCATCATCGGACATAGTTGCAAGTTTTTTTGCCTTCTCAAATAGAGTTTTCTTCAAACCCTGCTGCGTGAGAACAACCATCATTCGAACCTACCATAAATTAAAACTGTAATATCCCTCCCTATTTCCAATTTACATGTTTGTGATGGTAATGTATATATATATATATATATATATTAATAGTTTTATATATAATTATAGATATCAATGTCATTAATGGGAACAAACTAGATAGTAGTTGGAATGGTTTGAAAATAAGGCAAAAAAGACAAAGGGGAGTTAAAGATGAGGGACTTTTTGAGATGGGATGACCATGTATGTATGACATTGCACAAAAGGGAGTAATATAATATATAAATATTATTTCATTGCACAAAAGGGGGGCTTGTCTATTGTCGGTGGAGAAAAAAAGGAGAGAAAGAGTGAGATAAAGTTGGGTGGGACCTACCTATCCTCTCCCCATTAACTCACCTCCCTCATTTTTTAGCTAAGAGACAAAGAAGAAAATCAAGAAAAGAAGAAGATAAGAGAAGAGAAAGGGGGAGGAATGCTCACGTACTAAGAGAGAGAGAGGGAGGGACATGTGTGTGTGTGTGTGTGTGTGAGAGAGAGAGAGAGAGAGAGAGAGAGAGAGAGAGAGAGAGAGAGA
>NW_024870497.1:275186-315566 GCF_013358625.1 Macadamia integrifolia
AAATCAAAACAGAAGAAATATAAACTTGATTTATTTTGAATGTACATGTGGCCCTTATTTTGAATGTACATTTGGTCCATGACTACTAACCCTTCTTTTTATAAAGTGGCATGTTACTTCTGAAGAAGTAATTAAAAAATGAATCAATTAGAAACTTATGCATATGAATCTAAGCTCAAAGCATGGATACATCCTCAATTTAAAATGGATAAAAATTCTGTCTTGCTTACATTCTGTTCGGTGTCAACAGATAATAATCACTAATGAATAGGGT
Source organism: Macadamia integrifolia (assembly GCF_013358625.1). Classification (NCBI taxonomy): domain Eukaryota; kingdom Viridiplantae; phylum Streptophyta; class Magnoliopsida; order Proteales; family Proteaceae; genus Macadamia; species Macadamia integrifolia. The sequence goes on from NW_024870497.1 coordinate 275,461, forward strand.
TTACTAGGGGCCCGTTTGATAACGTAACCAGAAACGTGTTTCTGTGTTTTCTTGTTCTCAGAAACAAAGAAACGGCATAAATACCGTTTGATAGAAGTGTTCTGTTCCACTTGTTTCTTGAAACATAAATTGAAATTTATAACAATTTATGCTTCAAGAAACATAAATGACGAAACAAGTTTTACTTGTTTCGCTTGTTTCTCGAAACAAAAAAGGGGCACAATTCCACAATCGACCGACACACCAACTTAAAAATCTATGAAAATTTATGCTGTTCATTCGAAGATCGACACCCCCTTCCTCTTCAAACGTTGAAGCTTCACTGCTTCTCCAGCGTACCTGACCATGGGGAGCTCTGCAAATACGGCCCTTCTTCATCTCGTTGGTGGAACACCAACCACGATCGTCACCCTCTTCAACAGTAAGCCTCCCTTCTCCTTCGCCTGTGAAGAACGCAAGGAGCGGCAGAAATTGAACCTCCTCTATCTCTGAAACCGTAAGAATCCTTCCCCATCTTCATCTCGTGAACCCTAGACTGGTCGAACGCAAGGAGTTTAGTCCCTTTGACCGTTACTCACATCCTCTTAACAGCAACTGAAAATTTGCGGACTGGAGTCACAGGATACGGAGTGAGAGGTTTAGTTTAGTTTAGTTGGAAGCTCTTCCAATGGCGGCTGCGCTCTCTACAGCCCCTCACGCATTACAAAAACGACGTTTGCCCTCGATATCACACTCGAAACACATTCAATGCCAACATCTTTCATTAGCTTGAACGGCGACGACTGCCTATAGCAGAAGGACAGATCGATGGCTAGAAACTCAACATTTCGGAACATCTAATTGGTCGTTCGAAGAAAGAATGCAAGAGGCTCTTAATGTGATGGAGCTCATGGAAGCCCAAGGCATGGAACCAGAGGCCAGCTTGTTTTGCATTCTTCTCAAGAGCTGTGCAGACGCTGAGAATTTCGAATTTGGGAAAACAATTCACAGCAAAATTGTTGGTACCCAACTGGAAAATGACGTTTTCGTGGTGAATAATCTGATTAATTTGTATTCGAACTGCAAGAGTCTGAAAACCGCACGCAGGTTGTTCGACAAAATACCTATTAGAAATGCGGTCTCTTGGACTAGCATAATTTCCATGTGTAGTCAGTCGGGCTTTCCGGAAGAAGCTCTAAAGATGTACAGTTTGATGATATCGGATGGAAATATCAAGCCCAATGCGTTCACTTATACCATAGCATTGAATTCTTGTGCAAAGACGGGGAATTTAGAGATGGTTATCGGGATTCATGAGGATATCATGAGGGGCAGATGCGAGAGCGAGAGGATATCAGAAATGTTCCCAGAAATAGAATTTATCAAACACCTTCTTACCCATTTTTGTTTCCAGAAACAAGAATTATCAAACACCCTTGTTACTTGTTTCTGTTTCCAGAAACAACAATTTCTGTTTCTGCCGTTTCTTGAAACAGAAACGGTAGAAACATTATCAAACGGGCCCTAGGAGTAGCTAAAGATAACAGTCGCTAATTCACACAGTCCTCTAGGAGTAGCCACAAAGATGACTAACGAGATGAAAAGTCTTCCATTTGCAAGTAGCTCAACTAGTGAATGACCACAAGATTCCTCATATCTACTGATAAGCAGCAATGACCATGCTCATCAACGGATGCTCATCAACGGATAAACACCAATATTGTATCCCAAAAGGGACAAAGAAAGCACAGAACCCAGTAGATCAATTAACTTGGACTAGCTTTAACATGGTAGAACAAATAGAAATCCTCTTTAGACTTGATTTCAGGTCTACAGAGTAAGAATCAATTACAAGTTTAGACTTTCACATATCAAAACTAACTGAAATATCTCTAAGTTTAGCAGAGAAGTTCCTGGGATAGAGAACAGCAAATTCTAGCGCATACTCATATCTTGTTGGAATTTAAATTTCAAACTATGGTCAAATTAGCCTTTTCAAAGTGGTCTTTTTGAAATCCAAAATAGTCTTTTTGAAATTCAGTTTTCCCTCTCAAAAGTGTCATTTCTATTTTGTCTTTAGCACTTGTGGAATAGTAATGAGCTCAGACTTCTCACAAAAGTTTAGTCCCACATTGGTTAGGGGTGAAAAAACACTTGGATATATAGATATATATATATATATATATAGGAATGTTTGTTAAGGGTGTAAGCCCTTTGGAGAGGCTTGTCATGTGTGTGGGTAGGGGGTGCAAGTTTGGCCCTGACGGCCCAAATCCGCCCTTGGCCCGCACTAATCTCAAACAAGTACCGACCCAAAAATTTTGGCCCTGAGGGCCTAGGGTCAGGGCGGATAAGGGTTGATGTCTTTGGCCCGCCCTGAACCCGGCCCTAATTTTTTTCCTCTGACTTTTGGCCATGATTTTGGCCTGACCCGGCCCTAGGTTTTGTCCGTGATGCTAACTTTAGATCTTTTGTTTTCTTAGGATATTCCTTTCTTTGTTTAACATGACAAGGGTTTTAAGACATTCAGATTGTTTTCCTTATTAAGATGATCTTTTTGTTTATCATAACAAATAATTGAAATTTTTTGGATTATTTACTTTCTTAGGATGATCTTCTCTTTGTTTACCATAATAGTTGGAGTTATTTGTATTGTTTCAATGTTTGCTTTAGGATGTTCTCCTCATGACAAGTAATTTGTAACTTTGTGTGTGTGAGTGTGTGTGTTTTATTTTTTATCTCCTCTTTATTATGAATATTTTTTATTTTTTCGTATTTTGCAGGGTCAGGATCAGAGTATACCCGGGCCTTGATCGTAAACTAGGATCAATCGGGGGATAAGGGTTGGGTTGAACCCTGAAGGGTTGGGCCTAGGTTGAAGTTTTGTGGCCCTGAGTCAGGGTCAGGGCGGATTTGGGCCTAGTTAAGGGGACTTAGGGTTGGATTAGGGTTTTAAGAAGCCGGCCCAACCTGATCCTGTTGCAGCACTAGTGTAGGGTCCCTAGGATGCTTTTGAATCAAGAGATAAAACTTTATATAAAACTTTATTTCTCTTTACATCTTCCATTGCGAAGTAATAAGATGTCCAAACCTAATTTTAACCCATTGGAATGCTCCCAAATTGGTTAGTTGCCTTCCATGAATTGGGCATTTCTATGGGTATGTGACAAATCGCAAAAATATGCCATTTGTAAAGTCAATCAACTACAATACAGTCTACACTCTTATGTCCATAAATGCCTTCCATGAATTGAGCATTTTTATGGGCATGTGACAAATCGCAAAGATATGCCATTTGTAAAGTCAAACCACCCACAATACAGGCTACAGTCTTATGTCCATAAATGATCCCTTTTCAGCTTCTTTTTAGGCCCATTTGTAAAGTCAATCACCCACAATACAGGCTACAGTCTTATGTCCATAAATGATTCCTTTTCAGCTTCTTTTTAGGCTTTGGGTTGTTATAATGTATTTGAATCTAATAGGAAATCCAGCGCAACGAGCAATCCTAGGAACGCACTTGCTATTCCTCAGGATGTCAGCTGTTATGAGACCAAGTCATACACACTCATGTCATTCTTAGCTAAAAAATTCTTCTTTTATATAGGAACTTCCTATGTTCAGTTATGCTACCAGCAAAGGCCTCGGTCCAAGTTCTTTAAAAGAGGTTCAGGGGAAATTTTGTGGTTCGTTGAAGAGGCAGGAAGACGTTTAAACATTACCTATTCAGAAACACGAATAATTTGGAGCTTCTTCGTCAAGGTGCACCTCTCTCTCTCTCCTGAGAAACTATGTGGAATTCTTATTTTCCTTCTGTTCCGTTGAGTAGGATAGAGGTTTTTGTTGCATTGACTAAGATGGCTATAGGTTTAAGGTTTAATATAAGGTTTGTGATCATCAATGAAACATGGCTTCCGGTTTACTATAGAAAAGTTGAGACGTTATGGCAATGAAATTGAAATATGTTGCTTTGTTGTATTTTCTGTGGGCTTTGCCCTTGTTCCCTTTGTGCTGTTGAATCTGTTCTTTCTTGCTTATTTAAATAAAGGTTTCTTAAAAAAAAAAAAAAAAAAAAAAAAAAAAAAAATTGATATTTCCTGTGGGAGTGTGGGAGAGTGCGGTTTGTGGGTTTTTAAAACTTAAAATACTTTTAAGAAATTAGTATGACATCAAATTGATTCATAATTTGGAGAAAGTTTTCCTTCATCACAGTTGAAGGAAAATTATAGTCATCAATTGGTTATACTTTTCTACCCCTATTTGCGAATGATCAAGACTGACCAAGGTGAGATAATGTCTTATGAAAGTCAAACTCTAAACTTCGGTTTATCATCAGAGGCTGATTCTTCTGATCAATCAAATAGCAAAATTTATCCCATGAGAGGGCATTTTTTGGTGTCTTATTACTCCCCCCTCTCTTAGTAAATAACCCAAGACCAAAAGATATTGCTTCACTTTTTTGTCTTGGAATTGTGAGCGGCATCCCTCACATATTATGTGATCTTAGCAAAGTATATACCAAAGTTTTTAATTAAAGCCCTAATGGGAGAGAGAGAGAGACACTTTCAATTATGATTTTTATCTTTTTCAATTTACCGAAAACCAAAAGTGTTCACGTGTAGTACTGTGAGAGAGAGAGAGGGAGAGAGGGAGAGAGAGAGAGAGAGAGAGAGAGAGGTTTCATTGTAAATGGCCTCAGAAACCCCGGCCAAGAACATATTTATTATGAAGCTAATGTTATCTTTGTGGTTACATTATTTGCAACCGCTTATATGGATTTGGTACTTTGAAAGTTAATTGTTTATTTCCTATTTATTTTGCTATAGAAATCTACTGCAATGCATCACTTGTTTTTTTTTATGATATGGAATTAATTGAATTTATTTAAATTTTGTTTCAATTTGTTAACTTTAAAATATTTATTGTTTTATTTCACCTCATATTACTATGTTTCTATTCTCTCTATTGATCTTCTTAACTGGACATGGTGTATGTCTATATATATATAACTGCAACTTTTTCCATTCTTGAATTTTTCTGTGAAAATTTTAACACTATTGCTCTTAATGTATCTTTAACAGGTTCAACATGTAAGAATGATATTGAGAATCCAATATTAGTCTAAGGTGGAAACGATTGGTAATATGATTGAGTTTCTACACTATTTTTCACAAATGGGTACTTCTGAAGATTTAAATAATGATATGAATATCTGGATATTCTTTTCGCAGTCTTCTGCAACCATTTTCTTCCACGGGTTTTCTGCTTGCTCGCACATAATTTTGTTATTAGTTTTATCTATTTTTTGGGCTTGCAAGAGATGCATGGTGCCTACCCTTGACAATTCAAAACCAATGTTGAAGAATACATATTTTTTATACTATTGGCTTACAATTATATCTTGCATGGGTCTATCATTTTTTGGTCTCCTCTTATGCATATTGATCTCTCTCTCTCTGTATAGACATGGTTGGTCTGATCTAAAGCTTGTTACCCTATTGGATTTTGCATTCAAAACACTCACCTGGTTTGGGATCTCTGTTTACTTGCACATCCAGTTTTCTCATTCAAGTGAGAGTAGGTTCCCCATTCTACTTAGGATTTGGTGGGTCTTCTACTTCCTAATGTCTTGCTTCCATGTTGTTGTACATTGGAAAAATTCATCCTTACCGATCTTACTTTGGGTATCCAATGTTGTAGACGCAATTGTCGGTTTATTTTTTTGTTATGCTGGGTTGTTTGGCAAGGGGCGAGAAGATGCATATTTCCAGCTTTTAGAGCCTCTTTTCAAAATTAGTAACAGCCAGAGCGATGGTGATGACAGAGAAGGATTAAGTGTCGGTGGAGAGAGTGTAACTCCTTATGCAAATGCTAGTTTTTTTAGCATTTTTACTTTCCATTGGATGAACCCTTTGCTTGCACTTGGGTATGCAAAAATATTGGACCTTGAAGATGTTCCGCAGGTTTCCAATTGTGATAGTGCCAATGTGGTATTTGCTTGTTTTAGGAATAAACTTGAATCAGACAATAATGGCAGTAGTAACGATGGTCAAGTTAGCACACACAAGCTAGTGAATGCATTGATTTTTTCAACATGGAAAGAAATTCTATGGACGGGTCTCTTATCTATTGTATGCACATTGGCTTCTTATGTTGGGCCATATCTTATTGTCGACTTTATTGAGTACCTCAACAGCTCTCATCAACTAAAATATAATGGTTATGTACTAGTGTTTATGTTCTTTCTTTCAATGCTAATTAAGTGCCTCTTAGAGAGGCACTTGTTCTTCATATTGCGAAAAATGGTAATCAGGGTCCGTGCTGCCTTATTCGCAATAATCTATAAGAAGAGTCTCAGGCTTTCAAACCAATCAAAGCAGGGCCACACTTGTGGGGAGAATACTAATTTATTGAGTGTTGATGTTGAGAGGATTGGATTTTTCAGTTGGTACTTGCACGATATATGGAGGGTGCCCATGCAGGTTGCTCTAGGATTATGGATATTGTACATAAGGCTTGGGCTTGCTTCATTTGTTGCTTTTGTTGCCACATTGATTTTGATATTAGCAAATGTTCCACTGGGAAAATTACAGGAAAATTTTCAGGGGGAATTAATGGATACAAAGGACCGAAGGATGAAAGTGACATCTGAGGCTCTGAGGAATATGAGGATTCTTAAGCTCCAAGGTTGGGAGATGAGGTTCTTAACTAGGATAACTGAGTTCAGGAACTTTGAAGCAAGATGGTTAAAGAAGTTGCTTTATGCATCAGCTATGGCTTCCTTTGTTTACTTGATTGCTCCTATGTTTGTATCCACGGTTACTTTTGGGTGTTGTGTGGTTATGAGAATTCCACTAGACTCGGGAAATATTCTATCTGCACTTGCAACATTTGAAATGCTACAAAAGCCCATTTATAATTTTCCGGACACAATTTCTATGGTAGTTCAGACAAAAGTTTCCCTTGATAGGATAGCCTCATTCCTTTGTCTCGATGATCTTCCTCCAAATATCATACAAAATTTTCCAAGAGATAGTGTCAAGATTGCAATTGAGATAATCAAAGGGAATTTCTCTTGGGACATTCATTCCCCTAATCTCACATTAAAGGATCTTAATTTTCAAGTGTATCGTGGTATGAGAGTGGCTGTTTGTGGTTTTGTTGGGTCAGGAAAGTCAAGCCTACTTTCATGTATATTAGGAGAAGTACCAAAATTGTCTGGAGCCATTAAATTGAATGGGACTAAGGCCTATGTTGCACAATCACCTTGGATACAAAGTGGCACAATAGTGGATAATATATTGTTTGGTAAGGAGATGGATAAAGACAGGTATGAGATGATCCTTGAAGCATGTTCATTGAAGAAGGACCTAGAATTATATATTTTGGGGGATCAGACTGTCATTGGGGATAGAGGAGTCAACTTGAGCGGTGGACAAAAGCAAAGAATCCAAATTGCACGTGCTTTGTACCATGACGCTGATATTTATTTGCTTGATGATCCTTTTAGTGCTGTGGATGCTCAAACTGGAACTCATCTATTTAAGGTAACATCTTGTTTAACTCTACATCCAGAACTTTCCTTCTTAAAATTGGATTAAAGCTATATATCCCATTGCTTATATCACTTTTGTTCACCAGAAATTGATTTTGGTATAAATAAAGTTGATCTAAGAATAATGAAAATATGATTGTTTAAACAAACACGACATACATACACATTGCATTGAGGATGAATGTTCTATCATAAAATCAACAGTTTGATGTTATATATATATATATATATAACTATTTGACTCTTTTAAGTAACCAATAATTCTTTGAGTGTCTAAATGTGGCAGGAGTGTTTGTTGGGAATTTTGGACTCAAAAACAGTAATTTATGTTACTCACCAAGTAGAGTTTTTACATACTGCTGATCTTATCCTGGTGAGAATGTCATCTTTGTTTATCGACTTCAAGTGATGTTCTCACATTTTTCTTATACTAGTGAGAATATATCAAATTTCTTGTTTGGTAGGTTATGAGAGATGGAAGGATCACTCAAGCAGGAAAGTATGAAGAAATTCTTAGTTCAGGAACTGACTTTATAGAGTTAGTGGGTGCACATAAGAAAGCTTTGGAAGACCTTATTTCTATTGAACATAAGGCTACTTTAGACAACTCAATTAATGATGAAGAAGATGGCTATAGTCTATATAGTGATAAATCTATTCAAGATAAAGAAGAAAGTAAACTCAAAAACTACAAAACAGAAAAATTAGTTGGGCTCGAAGGGCAACTTGTCCAAGAAGAAATGAGAGAAAAGGGTGGAGTTAGTCTTTTAGTCTACTGGAAGTATGTTACTGCTGCATATAAAGGAGCCTTGGTACCATTGATATTGTTAGCACAAATTCTTTTTCAGCTTCTCATAATAGTCAGTAGTTATTGGATGGTATTGACTACTCCAATTTCAAAGGATGTGAGGCCTCATGTTAGAGCATCCACTCTTATCTTTGTTTATGTTGCTTTGACCATTGGAAGTTCCCTTTGTGTACTTATAAGGTCTATGCTCATTCTAACTTCTGGCTATAAGACAACCATGTTGCTCTTCAACAAAATGCATTTATGCATTTTTCGCGCTCCGATGTCTTTTATTGATTCTACTCCAAGTGGAAGGATTCTAAATCGGGTTGGTAAATTTGTTTAGTTACTTTTGGGATCCACCTTGTTTGATCACCATAAATTTATTACTTTAAATTTTAATTAAACTCTATTTTTATACAGGCATCCATAGATCAAAGTGCTGTTGATACCTCTATTCCACGTCAATTTGAAGAACTTCTTATCTCAATCATAGAATTCTTGGGAATTATTGCAGTAATGTCACAGGTTGCATGGAAAATGTTAATAGTTTTTATTCCAATGATTGTGACATGCATTTGGTTTCAGGTAATTTTACAACAGTTTCCACTCCTTATTTTAAAGTTTCAAACCAAGCTTAGTCACATTATCTTTATAATTAGTAAACCACATACAAGTTGCCTCAAGCTTTGATTGATTAGTTAACTCTAATTTTTTTTTTGACGCAAAAATTGACTTAGTAGTGGATGAATATATGCTTAGATTGAAAGTCATGATTTAAAACACTAAAATTTTCTTGAATTTATGAGAAATATACCCAAAAAATCTATTTTCAAAATCGTACATTTAGATGTAATATATGCAAAGCTGTAGTTTTTCACTTATCCAAATCTTTTGAGAATAAGAAACAAACAAGGCCAATGCTATTAAAGATCAAATTGCATCTAAAGCAATATTGGTGCATTTTGGTATACATAAAAATTAGCTATGTTTTAATAAAAATAAAATATGCCTAATGACTCTATTGGGAGATCCATTTGTTGGAGCTCATATTCAAATAAGATAACAATTATAGAAGTTAAAAATTAATATTTAATTAATGTATAAATTATGGCCTCGAATAAAGCTTATTGGAGATAAGGATCATGTACTAGACCCATTTAGTTGGGATAAAGTTGACTTGTTGTTGTCATTTTTAACAATTAATAAACTAATAAATAATATAAAAATTTTAAAACAACCAAAAAACAGATTAGATAATAATTGTCAAAAAAATAAATAAAAATTAGCAGGTGTTTGTAAAATGATAAATTGGCAAAAAAATTTAAATTTTAATAAATAATTCTCAATAATTTAATATAAATATTAAAGAAAAATGTCTTTCAAATTTTGCCTTAGCCTGAGTACCTAGGTTGCATTTCATTGCATTTGCAATTTTAAACTTAGCAAAAAATTGGATATGGACTAATGTGATTTATTGATTGAATTTAAAATTGATAATATTATCAAAATTTGGCTATAATTACCTTAATGTTCACTAAAATTTCATGTAAGATTTTCATCATACAGTAATCTATATAATTCAATCAACATATAATATAGGGTGCATCTTGTTTTCAATATAATTTTGAAGTGAGAAGTTGTAATCTTCTTTTGATTTCCCTTTGTTCTATTTCCAAAAGTTATTTAATATATGGGTACAGAAGTGTTTTCAAAATAATTTAAAAGCATCTTGTTAGTATATCATTATTAAAAACTAAACAATTTTTTAGATTATAACAAAGGATAGGATTTATCCTTAAAAAAAACAAAAAAGTGTGTAATACTATAAGGGAAAAAATATATATAATTGTGACTTTTTTTTAACTAACTTTGGTTACAACAAGATTTCCCCTATAATAAAAATAGTAGAGGAGAATCATTCAAAAGAAAATAGCTGCAGCAAATAAATAGCATGAAATAAATTTCATCTATGATGTATGGTGTCTTTATTAACCATATAAATGTAAGTAACTCATGTTATGAAGTCCCTCATAAAAGTATAAAGTTTTCATCCTTAAAGTTCGAACTTGTAGGTGGAGGGATTCTCAAGTGGATAAGAGGAGTTGTAGGGTAATTAATAGTTGATATGGGACCAAGGGTTCAAAGTTGTAGGTGGAGGGATTCTCTAAGGGGGGGTTATAGGATAATTAGTAGCCAATATAGGAAAGTACTCCCAACACTTCCCTGCACCGCTGCACATATGGCAGTACATACTATGGACACATGGATTTAGTGGAAACCCATTCTGATACTATATAAATTTTCATCTCAAAAGTTTAAAACTTGTGGGTGAAGGGACTCTTAGGTGTTGCTGATGTGGTACTCTCATGGTAAAAGAGATTATCATTTTCACACTGATTATTCATTCATTACATATTTTTTACATTATAATTTATTTCGTTTTTTTATGAACCTTGCCTTGTAGCAATACTATATATCTGCAGCAAGAGAACTATCACGATTGGGAAGAGTATGTCAGACTCCAATTATACACCATTTTTCTGAATCTAGTTTAGGATCAACGACAATCAGGTGTTTCGATCAAGAAGATAGGTTTATGGACACAAACCTTAAGTTGATAGATGGCTATTCTCGGCCAAAATTTCATTTCTCGGGTGCAATGGAGTGGTTATGCTTTCGTATGGATTTTTTGGCATCCATCACATATGCCATATTTTTGGTTTTCTTGATCTTAATCCCAAAGGGAGTACTCAGTCCTGGTAAAATGTTGAACTTGAGATTTTCTAAAATCATCTTTTAAGGAACACCATTATTGATTTCTCATATGGAAGCATGATTTTGAATTTATTTTGTTCTCTTGAAGGTGTTATTGGTTTGGCAGTCACATATGGGCTTGGTTTCAGTATGCAAGGGGTTGTATGGGATCTTAGTAATCTCGAGAACAAAATCATATCCATTGAAAGAATATTGCAGTACGTCTGCATCCCTTGTGAGCCTCCTCTGGTTATAGAAGAAAATATGCCGGATCATGAATGGCCATCACAAGGGAAGGTTGATATTATTGATTTGCAGGTGTTCCCCAATCTAGATTTCTCAAGTTTGTATTAACTTCCTCATTTTATGGAATAGATCCACTAAAGCCTTAGTTACGAGACAATTCTTCCTTATGAAAGTTTGCTAATATTTGATTATGTAATGCATATGTAGGTTCGGTATGCTCAACATCTTCCTCTTGTGTTGCGAGGTATCACATGTTCTTTTCCTGGAGGAATGAAGATTGGCATTGTTGGGAGAACAGGGAGTGGTAAATCAACTCTCGTACAAACTCTCTTTCGCATGTTTGAACCTACAGCTGGTCAGATTTGGATAGATGGTATCAACATCTCTAATATTGGTGTTCATGACTTACGCTCAAGATTGAGCATCATTCCGCAAGACCCAACAATGTTTGAGGGGACTCTTAGAAGTAATCTTGATCCACTTGAAAAGTACACTGATGAACAGATTTGGGAGGTGGGTTTATTTTTTCGTGATAAATAATCTTAACCAATGGGAAAGATATGATATACATATTTTTTGTTTTCTGATTATTCGTACACAAAAGCAACACTTTTCTGTTAATTGTTTGGGATGTGTATCTCTATGCAATTCTTCCTAGGGTCTTTTTTTTTTTTTTTTTTCGGTTTATGTTTTAAAATCCTGTTTGCTGAGATATTGAAATCATTTTAGTGGAGTATTGGACCATCTGTGGACCAAGCTTATGTTAAGAGATTCCCTCAGTTGGGGCCTAGGAAGTGCACTACTTTTATCATCTTATTTTCCATTTGAACTGGGCACCCCTTTGTTTATTCTTTATTACGTATATTATTTAATGATCAATTTTATGCTATCTTAAATAATCAAGTGATGCAATAATTGACAAGGATTTTTGTTGTCACAGGCTTTAGATAGATGTCAGCTTGGTGACGAAGTTAGAAAGAAGGAAGGGAAACTTGATTCCATAGGTTGGTTTCTCCCCATATGCACTCTATTCCAAAGTTACTTAATATCAATTCATCCATGTACAAGTGCACAAACCCATCAAAATTCTTATTGGATGATACATCTGGCTTCAAGTGCACATTACTTTCTTCTAGGCCTCTGAACCCTTTTTTGACAAAATGTAGGGGAAAAAAATTAATGAGAATACGATCATGACTAGCTAACCCATTTTTATATGGTGGTTATCACAGTGGCTGAGAATGGAGAGAATTGGAGCATGGGTCAAAGGCAGCTAGTTTGTTTAGGGCGGGTATTGCTTAAGAGGAGCAAAGTGTTAGTACTTGATGAAGCAACTGCATCAGTAGATACTGCGACTGACTATCTGATTCAGCAAACTCTTAGGCAACACTTTTCAGGATCTACTATCATCACAATCGCACATAGGATAACATCAATTCTTGATAACGATATGGTACTCCTTCTTGATAATGGTTAGTACTTAGTTTCTTTTGAGTTCAGTAATACATCTTCTTATTCTTTTTAGGTGCTCGCCTAATACGATTGACATTTTTTCGTCTGAAGCAGGTCTTATATTGGAATATGATTCCCCAACAAAATTGCTAGAGACCAAGTCCTCATCATTTGCAAAGCTTGTTAAGGAGTATACTCGAAGATGTACTTCTTAGTTTTTGAAAGGCTAAATAAAAGGATGAGAAGATGTATTAATGGTCTCAAAAGAACCCATTTAATGGGGTGTGCTAATTACTCTGACCATTATCGAGAAGGAGGACCATATTGATATCCAGAATTGATGTTATCCTATATGCGATTGTGATGATAGTAGACCCAGAGAAGTGTTGTCTAAGAGTTTGCTGAATTAGATAGTCAGTTGCAGTTTCTGTTGATGCAGTTGCTTCATTGAATACTAACACTTTGCTCCTCCTAAGTAGTACCCGCCCTAAACAAACTAGTTGCCTTTGACCTATGCTCCAGTTCTCTCCATTCTCAGTCACTGTGATAGCCACCATATAAAAATGGGTTAACTAGTCGTGATCTTATTTTCTTTAAATTTTTTCCCCTACATTTTGTCAAAAAAGTGTTTATGGGTTTAGAAGTAAGTGATGCGCACTTAAGAATTTTGATAGATTTTTGCACGTGTATGGATGAATTGATATTAAGCAACTTTGGAATAGAGCATATATGGAGAGAAACCAACCTATAGAATCATGTTTCCCTTCCTTATCTCTAAGTTCATCACCTATAACATGGCAGCTATCAAAAGCCTCTGACAACAAAAGGTCCATGTCAATTACCACCTCACTTAATTATTTATGATGCCATAGAATTGATTGTTAATAAACTAAACAATAGACGAAAGAGCAAGCAAAGGGGTGCCAAATGGAAATGGAAAACAAGGGAATAAAAGCAATGCACTTCCTAGGCCCCAATTAAGAGAATATTTTAAGCTAATTAAGCTTGGCCAAAGGTGATCCAACTCCCAATGAAATGATTTTATGTCTCAAATGACAAAAAAAATAAAAAAAAAGGTGATCACAAGAAGAAATTCATAGAGATACATATCCCAACCAATCAATAGATGTGGTTCTTTTGTTCTTCTATCTTTCCCACTGATTAAAAGACTACCAGGAAGATGTATTACGATCATTACTTTGGGGTCATATATGGTGTTTATGGAATAAGGGTAAAGTTTCTTTGATCCTTATCAGTTCCATTAGTCCGTTTATGCACTTTGGGGGTCCTTGGATTAGAAATATTGATTAGTTATTTTTCATTGCCGTGTGTGGTGCCAACTCTATTGGGGTTGTTTTTAATCTGACCATGGCATACAATTATGATCATCTCTCCTTTCCTTCCATCCCTAATCACCTCTACCTTTTCTTTCCTCCCTCCGCTCCGAGAACAGTGATTTTATCTACTGTTAAGTGCCATGCACAAAGCCCTTAAGGCCTCGAGTCCCGGCTTGGGACATTATTAAGGAAGACCTTATATAAGCCATTTGATCCTTCTTGCTTAATCCCACCTCTATCAGGACCATTAATCAATCCTTTTCTCTCCCTTATCCCCAAGGTTGATAATGCTTCTTCTGTTTCAGCCTTTAGGCCCATCTCCCTTTGTAACCATCTGTATAAGTTTATTGCTATGGTCTTGGTGAATATGCTTAAGTTGGTTAACCTGATTTGGAGATTGCAAAACAGTCCGGCTTTATTTTTGGTAGAAATATAGTGGAAAATATTCTCTTCAGGTAGGAGGCTGTTAGGGGTTTTAATCGGCAATCCATTCCTCCTGCTGCTATCCTCGACTTGGATATCTGTAAAGGGTTTGATTCCATTTGAAGGGAGTTTTTTTTTTTTGCTAATGACGGGTATCCAGGCCTTCGACCTGACTAGATTCACATACTAGATTCATTAGTGTATTTCTTTGCTTGTCTATCTGTCTTGGTCAATGGTTCACCTATTGGTTTCTTTTAACCTAAATTGGGAATCCAGCAAAAATGTCCTCTTTCTGCCCTAATTTTCTCAATTGCCATGGAAGGGCTATGGAGGAGTCTAATGCACATGGATGAAACTAATCCAGTTTACGACGAAATTCAAGGATCTCAAGCTTACTCATCTCCTATTCACTGATAATGTGTTGATCTTTTCCTTGGCATCCACTTGCTCTGCGTCCTCTATCCTGAAAGCTTTGAGATTTTTCTTTGACATATCTAGCCAAGTCATTTTTTTTTTTTTTTTACGCTTAAGGTCAGCAAAGTATATTTATTGAAAATGAATGAAAGAATACAAACAACCCAATTGGGCAAAATTAAAAAACTCAATCCCTACCCCACCTTTGGCATGGCCATCAGCAGGGAGCAATTAAGACCAGAAAGAAAACCAAAACAACTGGAAATTATTCAAATCGGAATCTTGGTTTTCCTATAGCGTCCCATTCAATATCTGAAACTACAAAAAGAGGAGGCGCTATCCACTCCATAGAAGATTTTGATATTGCTGCGTGCTTCGCTAATCTATCTATCACAATGTTGACCTCCTTGTAGACATGACAAATACTCTATTTGAATCCTCTGCAAATAATTTTCAAAGAAAAACCATAGCTGATTGAAATTCCAAGGGATCTGCCCCTTCTCAATACACCAGACCAAGTCATTAATCCTTTGAATTTGGTCATTTATATTGTCGGCCTCCCAGAAGAAAGAGAAGATTATGGATATTTTAGTTTGGATTTTGTTTAGGTCTCTCTTGGCCACTTATTTGTGCCTCCCTTTCATTTCTCCCAAGCTTTCTGTCCATCATTGTGCGCTGATCCTTGATAGAGGTTAAACATAGTGCCCTTATCAAGCTTATTTGGAGGATCGCTTCGAAAGAATATTCTATATGGGTCAATTTGGTCTACTACAAACCCCTAAAAGATTCCATTTGGATGATCAATTGCTCTACTGATGTCATTTGGTCTTGGAAAAATGATTCTTCATCTGAGGACCTAGGTCACTACCTCTTTTTCTATCTATATTGAATATTGATAGTGGTAGAGATACTTCCCTTTGGATGGACAAGTGGCAACCTATAGGTGTTCTACTCTCCTTTAACAGTGCATGCAAACCTGACTTCTCATCCATATCACATGTGACATGGATTCCTATTGTATATCAATTCCATATCACATGCGATATGGATCCTTCTCACAATAGACTCTTTCCTATTGCAGCTGGACTCTAAACGGACACTTACCATTATGCAATGGTCTCCATATAGAAGTTGATTAGGATTGATTTCTTTCCTTGTATATTCTCATGACTAGGGTTTCACATGTTCCCTATATATTGTAATGTTCTCAAACATATTAAAGTACGCAGAATTACTTGAATTATCATGGTATCAGAGCCATTACTGGCCAACACCCTCCTCAATACCCTAGTCTTCTCTTCTTCTCTTCACTACAATGGCCGACCTAACCCCTCCCACCACTGCCATTGTTCCTGCGGCTCCTATTAACCAGCCGCCCATGTCTGTTGCCCAGCACTTTATCTCTCTCAAATTGACCTCTAATAATTTCATCTTCTAGAAGGCTCAGATTGTTCCCTTCCTCAAGGATCAGAAGCTCCTTCAATTCCTTGATGCCACTCACCCCTGCCCTTTCGATCCTACTAAGGCCATTGCCTAGTAGGACCAGGATGCTATCATCATGAGCCTCATTATCGCATCTCTCTCTAAAGAAGTGTTCTCCCTTGCTAATGGGAAAGACACCAGTAAGGCAATCTAGGATGCCTTACACGCCTCCTATGGCTCATCATCCACCACGAGACTTCTCTCTCTCAACATGGACTTCTAAAATCTGGTTCACTCTACTGGTGAATCCGTCACATCTTTCCTCCAATGTGCCAATGCACTTGCCAATGAACTCACTGCTGCCGGGAAGCCACTTGCTCTAGAGGACTTTAATCTTTATATCTTCCATGCCCTATGCTAGGACTTGTAGGACATGGTCGTACACTTATGGCTTGTCTTGATCCAATCCCTTTCCTTGAGCTTCAAAGCTTACTGATCAGCCACAAGTATCTCCATTCCAACACCGCCAGCAAGCCTGATTCCATTGATCTGGCCCCCACGCCAGAAGCCAATTTTACCCACTCTGACTCCCCGTCTTCCACAGGTACTACCAACTCTGGTCGTGGCATAGGGAGGGGTTACGGTGGGCGTGGTCGCGGTGGTCGTGGTTGCGGTGGCCGTAACAAACTTTACTGCACCATATGTCAGCGTACCAATCACATTGCTGCCAATTGCTTTTATAGACCATCCCCCACTACCCAAACCTATTAAACCAACCAAAATAACCAGCGCCCCTCACACGCCCTGTACAATCCCACCACCCACTACACCGTCCCCTGCCTCCATCCCAATCCTCCTCTTCTCCCTACCCCACCACCCTCTACCGCATTAACTTGGTACCCAAACACTGGTGCTCCCAGTCCACCCATGATGACTACACTGGACAAGAACCGCTCCACCATGTCACCCCTGAATTCACTGCGTTAATTCGCAATGGTATGTGGTCCTTGGTGCCTCCTTCTCCATCTATGAATCTAGTCAGTTGCAAGTGGGTCTTTCACATTAAACAAAAGGCTGATGGTGCTCTGGAGCACTACGAAGCGCGCCTTGTTGCAAAGGTCTTTCATCAACAGCATGGCCTAGACTATATAGAGACCTTCAGTCCAGTGGTGAAACCCACTACTATACGCACCGTCCAAGCCATTGCTGTCTCTCAAGGATGGTCCATTCGCCAAGTAGACGTCCATAATGCCTTTCTTCATGGTACTCTCAAAGAGGATGTATTTATGGTGCAGCCGCCTAGTTTTGAGGATCATTCTATGCCCCGTCATGTGTGCAAGCTTCACCGCTCCCTCTATGGCCTCAAACAGGTGCCACGAACATGGTTCTCCCGATTGTCTCATGACCTCATAAGCTTGGGATTTTGTGCCTCTCGCACTGATCCTAGCCTTTTTATTTACTATTAGGGATCTTTTACTGTGTATGTATTGGTATATGTTGATGACATCTTGGTTACTAGTAACTCGCAAGCACAGGTCTCCACCCTACTACAACGCCTTGGCACCGAATTCTCTATTAAGGATCTTGGGCCCCTTCATTTCTTCCTTGGTGTTCAAGCCATTGCGCAGCAAAATGGTCTACTTCTTTCTCAATCCAGGTATATAGGTGATCTCTTTCAGCATTCTGGTATGGTCGACTGTAAGCCTATGAACACTCCCATGGCCACAACTCTCAAACCATCGGCCTTAGGGGGTGTCTTGATGAAGGATCCCACTCTCTACAGGTCCATTGTGGGTGCCCTATAGTATGTTACTCTAACCCACCCAGATGTTAGCTTTTCTATGAACAAAGCGTGTTAGTTCATGCATGCCCCTACAGAGGATAATTGGCTGTTAGTTATGAGAATTCTTCGCTATCTAAAGCATACCTCCACTTGCGGCCTCTTCATTGAGCGGACTTCCAATTCCCAACTCCAGGCATTCACTGACGCCTACTGGGCAGGGAACAGTGACGACCACTGATCCACGGGTGGCTATGCCATTTTTCTTGGCCCTAATCTAATTTCTTGGACCTCTTGCAAGCAGAAGACTGTTGCTCATTCCTCCACTGAATCAGAGTACAAGGCCCTTGTTGATGCAGTTGCAGAACTCATATGGCTCGATTCCTTGTTTCGTGAACTTGGTTTTCCTCTCCATTGCCCCTTACTCTATGGTGTGACAATATTGGGGCCACCTATTTATTGGCCAACCCAGTGTTTCACGCTCACACCAAACACATGGAGATCGATTTTTATTTTGTTCATGAACGGGTCGCCCATCGTCAGGTCTTGGTGCAGTTCATCTCCACTCAAGATCTGTTGGTTGATATCCTGACAAAGCCTCTCTCCGGCAGCCGTTTTACCTTTATCAGTGATAAGTTGAAGATTCGGCCACCTGCCTCTCCAACTTAGTGGGTGTAATAGCGCATGCAGACATGGCTTCTCATCCATATCACATGTGATATGGATTCCTATCTTATATCGATTCCTTATCACATGTATTATGGATCCTTCTCACAATAGACTCTTTCTTATTGCAGCTGGACTCTAAACGGACACTTACTATTATGCAATGGTCTCCATATAGAAGTTGATTAGGATTGATTTCTTTCCTTGTATATTCTCATGACTAGGGTTATGCATGTTCCCTATATATTGTAATGCTCTCAAACATATTAAAGTAGGCAGAATTACTTGAATTATCATCCTCTAATGGCAATAAATATTCATTATGGTCCAGGGTCGGATTGTCATGCAAAATTTTCCTCCATCCTTAGGGGTGGCATCTGGAACCCTAGCCTCTCTATCTCTCTAACCTTAGTTGAGAATGGAGGTGACCTCCATCTCGTATCTTGGAGGCCCAAAGGCTCTAGTGGCCTTCGTCTTTGGACGGCTACATCGTTGAGCTTCTAGTAAGTTCTACTCAGCTTCGACATGGAATCTTGAGATTTTCTAAGCCCATTGTCCCTTGGCACAAGCTGATATGGGGTAAAGGTAACATTTTTAGGCATAGTTTCATTGTTTACAGGGCCATTAATTCCACTCATACAATGAGTTCTGATTAGATTCTCATACGAGAATGGTTCTCATACGATCTTAATCCACACACATGGAATCAGGATTGTATGAGAATGATTATGGTACAGAATCCTGATCAATATAGCTTTACAACCCAAGCCTTTCTCCATCATAGAATGATAATTATCTCCAATTCTTGTTTTTGTTGGATTGCCTTAAGGGATATAGATCATCTATTCTTCACTTGATTTTTTTCTGTAGCTGGCGGTGTGTGAAGGTGTTCTTTCTAAATACTGGCCTTCTCCTAGGCTTATTCAGTCTTTCTATGATGCTGTTGGTTGGATCACTTTTTATAGCTATATAGATCTGAAATCCAAAACACACGAGGGAGCGGAAGTGACAGAGTTTTGTAGTGTTTGCTAAAGGACTATGGTAGTCCCTCACGTTGCAAGAGGGTGAATGTGTAAGGAAAATTGCCTCCTAGATTGGGGGCTAAGATGTGCAAATGATGTGATGCTAAATTTACTCTAACTCAATGGCAGGTGTGCCCATATTACTGGGTAAGTGTCAAGTTACGCTTGGGAAGGTGTTAAACACCTTAGAATGCTCGACCAAAACTGATCTTCCGAGATCAAACTCTTATTATATACTTGTTACATGTTTATGTTATGCACATAATTAATCTAATATGGAAGATTTAACCTATATTAATTAAGTTAACCTAATTACTAATCATAGGTTAGGTACTTGAGTACATTGAACCCTAGTTAGTCTAGTTAATGCATTTTATTGGAAGTTAAAAACCACTAAACTAGGTTTGATACAGTAAAAGATCCCAACAATTTGCTTAATGCACGATTAAACGTATCCTAATTGTCTACTGCCAATATTTCCTTGAATAAAAAGTTTGTTATCTTTGCTAAGCTTAAAATTTTCTTACTTTTTCTTTTTTTGCTAATGACGGGTATCCAAGCCTTCGGCCTAACTAGTCCCGTGGGTCCATACTGACCCCACAATCCCATGGACCAGGTTATACCGGGGGGGTTGAATGAGAACCATTCAACTTTCATTGAAAGCAGTGAAGAGCACTAAACACCCCCATATGAGTGGCCCAAGGTGTACTTAGTGGGAGTCGAACTTAGGACGTCCGAGTTTACGGGTTGTACCAAGTTCGTTGCTCACCAACTGTGCTACCCCCTTGGATCTTAAAAAAAGAATTTACAAATTCTTGCAAATGATTAAATTTTCAAATTTTCTCTCCTCTCAACATTTTCCTTCCATGGTCATGCATTCTGACCCGAAAATCTAAAAATTTGTTCTCCAAACGGCAATTTGAACTGTTCCCATAGCCTACCATGTGGGATGTTATTCCAACCTATAAAGAAAAACACATGGTTGAGGTTCTTCACGAAAAATACATGTTCTTAGTTTAGTAACAATTCAAAACATCAAATCTTAATTGATGTGTTTTCTGTTTAAAAAAAAAAAATCAACTAATACATTTTAAAAGGGTAAGGTTTGGGTCGCTTTCGTTCAGTGCACTTTTCTCGAGTAATCTGTTCTTATTTTCATTTGCAATTAGGCAGGAAATACTTGTTGAGTTCACTGAATGTCATATGCTGATAACATTGCTGAAGGTGGAGATTGAGGCTGGATTTTATAGTCTTTGTTTCCTTCTCTGTTGATGGCAATATCAAAGATAGAGTAGGAATCAAAGACTGAGTTGTCTCGCGTATTCTGTATGGCCTTGAGCTTCTCTTATTCCTTTTATTTAATACTCTTTGCTGATCTTAAGCAAAAAATGAATGTCATACGCTATTCTTTTAGTGGGTGTAATTATAATTTGGTTGTCATCTACATTTTCCATGGCTACTTTTTTGACAATAAATGCCCTTCTCTTGTGTGCATGGGAATCAGAGACATGGGATGGAGTAAGAGGTTTTATTTTATTTATTTATTTATTTATTTATTTATTTTTATTCTGATAAAAAATAGAGCAAAAATTGAAATTTTTCATTGGACAAGTTGGTATGCCTTGGGAAACTTACCCCACCTGTATAATGAGAGGGATGATCAGGTTATCGTACGTGAATCATTCTCGTATAGGACTGATCCACACAGATGGAATCCACCTGAGAAAAAATCATGTGATGGATTCCATTAGTGCGGATCAGGCCATACGAGAACCTGATCCATACTCGAATAATGAGGCTTACCTACCACAATAATTTATTGAAAGAACTGCAAGTCTAATGGGATTGCCCCCTATTGCCCTTAAGTAGTGTGCTTAGTCAAATCTCCATCTAATATCTTCCATGCAGAGAACTCCTCTATTGAAATTGATTGCTTGGAAGGTTGCACTTTAAATTAGCGACATTGAAAAAAAATAAAATAAAATAAAATTTCAGGCTTTGTGGCTCATTGGATGGGGTTTCTGCCATTGCATAATATCTCCATGTGGGAAAAGAAGATTTAGTTAAAACCTAACAAATGGATGGATGATAATGTCTTTTGTCCCTCCTTTCCTCATTCAATGCTGGATGAGATCAGAAGGGATGCAAAAGGTAGACCAAGATATAGATTTTCTTAATTTTATTTTGCGGAGTTGAGGATCCTCTTCCTTGCTGATGGCCATGCCAAAGGTGAGGAGAGGACCCTGAGATCTCAATCTCCATCCTATGTATTCTTGTATCTGGTGTCTCTCTAGACCTAGCTTGTATCTCCTATTTTTCTTTTTTTCCTTTTATTAATACACATGAATTTTAGCAAAAAGAAAAAAAAAAAAAAAAAAGAACGAAAAAAGGATGAATGATAATGTGGAAGTCTATGAAATTTAAGTTCTAATTAAACAGCTTATTAGAGAAATATTTTTCTCAATCTTCTAAATATCTGTCATATGGCAAATCAAATGAAACCCTAATTTGTGGACAATTGGGAGTCAAAGCTCCCAACCTAAATGTCAAGTTTGGGTCTTATTAGGTTTTATTGTGTAGAAAAAATAAAGCTTTGAATGTCCATTAGAAAGTCCAATGTTTGTGAAAATAATTAAAATAAATGGATGACAAAAGGTAAAACGGAAACTGCCATACAAGGGGATGTAATATTTAATTTAACTTTGAAATTTGACCACCGTCTTATCCTAATTCCTAACTAAACTCCATTATGATAGTTTATTTTTTTGGATGTAACTCATTTTTTTTTTTTCTTATAAAAAGGTGCAATTCCATTATGATTGTTGGAATTACAAAATCATTGTTCTGTGAAACAAATTGATTGTACTACTAGTTCATACACTCAAAAGAATGATCATTGTCAGTCTCAAAAATCTTATTTTCTATATCTAAATATATATAAAAGTTAATCTCATTATTATTCCAAACTAAGTATGTGTCATTGGAGATAAAACTCCGAATATCTCTGATATCAAATGAATGATCAACATTACTGCAATTAGACTGCCATTTTCATCACAATCAAGGTTTTAAAACTCAAGATCGATATTAGTTGGGATCGAACTGCATTAGATGGATTTATGTCTTTTTTGTTTATTTTTTATTATATAATTTGGCATTTTTTACATTTTTCCCTTATATCTTACCAGTGCATCAGTATAAGATTGGTCAAGAAATCAGGATTGGGAATCCGTCTCGATCGATACCAGGTGATCCTGACTGATCTGATCCGATTTTTTAGACTATAACTCTACCTATGATTATGCAAATTGTTTTAAGGAGTTTTGGACGTTTGCTTTGGACCGCGTGGACGGCATGGTTACCATAATAACAATGATTCCTCTAAAGAGAGGGAAAAAGTTGCTTACGCTGTTGGCCATTCCCACCCCAAATAACTTTTCTTAACCCGCATTATTTTTTAATACTAAAAATACCCTTTGAACCTGGTTCTTCAACACTTCTACCTGTATTTAGTACTTGATACCTTCTATTAATTGTCTTTTATTTTATTCTTACAATTTCTTTCAGTTAAGGGGTATAAAAATATTCTTAAAAATAATTAGTCATTATCAAAAAATGTCATTTTTTTTTTCTTTTTTGGTAACAAGAAAAAAATTGAGTATACATGTGAAATGACTTACCATCATTGAAAAGAAAATTGTATATAAAACAGAAGGACAACAATAGATTGCAAATTATTTTACACCTTATTATCCCCTTTCCATGCAACCCAACACATTCCCACAAAGGCAGAGACCCAACTCATTCCATTTTCTGTTTCAATTCCACCATGATGCATCACATTCAATTGCTTGGAATTCTGATCGTAGCATACTTTAGTGTAAGAAAAAACAATGTTTTCTCATTATCCATTTATATTTCAACATGGTTATTGCTTCCTCCTATTCTATCTTTCTTATTTGATTGTTATTTTTCCCAATTGCAGAGTTCTAAAGCTGAAAATTCCTTCTTACAGTACTGGGAAGAGCATATTGGTCTTCCACAACCTCCTAATTGGTTAGCTGCAAAAGTTTCTCCGTTAAGCCCCCATCAGGTGGCAGCGTTTATGAAACTTATTGAGAAAAATGAATTGGCTTCCCACCTGCATTCATTTTGTATGCAAGCTAATGTTGCTTGTTCTACAAATGCATTGGTCAAGAAAATAACGGACGATACAACTCTACCACCAATAGCCCAGTGGAATTCTGGAAAACTAAAGTACGAACAACTTCCAAATGACACACCCTTGTCAGTTTTCAGCCAAGGAGGATTGCCTTATTTCCGGGAATCAATGGTGAAAGAGGAAGCTTTCATGCCTATCCCTGATCTGAGGGATCCAATGCCATATAAATCATTCTTACCACGATCTCTAGCATCACAATTTCCATTTTCCTTTGCACGGATTAAGGAATTGAAAAAGTTTTTTGGTGTAGAAGATGAATCAAACATGGATGAATATATTCAAGACACCCTCAATATATGTGAGAAAAGCCCCATTCGTGGTGAGCAATGCACCTGTGCAACTTCCGGCGAGGATCTCATCGATTTTGTTGTCAGAAAGTTAGGGCAACATGTACGTGTATGGAGTAGTGAAAGCATCGAAGGATCTTATGAGAATGCCACAATTGGAGCTGTGAAACTTATTTATGGCAACCTCTATGAACCACCAACCTTATGTCATAGTCAGCCATTTCCATTTCAAGTCTATTATTGCCATGTTTTACCAAAAGTAAAAATATATGCAGTTGATATACATGCTCAAAAGAAAGTGAATCATGTGATCATGGCGTGCCACTATGACACATCTACTTGGAGTCCAAACCATCTTGCTTTCAAGCTATTGAATTTTGGCCCAGGCCTAATTGAAGTCTGTCATTGGATAAACGAGAATGGAATGGTCATGACAAGACTCTAGGTTGAGCAGCATTTGGAGATTTGATTATTATCTAATTCTCTTTTTTATGTTAGTTGAACTTCTTATGTTATTTGAAGGATAAATAAGTCAGCCTTCACAAATGTTGATTTGCCACTTCCTATTTGTCCAATTATACCAATCTTCATCCTTCTCAGAAAATTACAAGTGGATTCTAACATGACAAGAAGAAGTTACATGCATATTAAACAATAAAGTTATGAGCTTAGTAGAATTCCATAAGTACAGGAAGAATTGTTCCGCAATAATAGACTTTAGAGGGTCTATTCAAAAAAATAATGAAATAAATAAGGAGATGGAGACTGGAGGAATCACACTTGGAATTACTAATAAATCAATAGTGTTAACTATCCATGTTCATTCATGACCAGACCTATTTCCTTCTACCAACATAGGGGGTTCGCTAGGAATGCAAAAAGTTTATTAAGATCCTATACGACCATATAAAAATTGAAACCAAACTCATTGTGATTAATAAACCAATACCATCTTCAAGAAGAAAATAAAATAAATTGAAAATCTTCACATAAGCAATAAATCAAAGATGGTTTAAAGGATGAATTTATAAGATTTCAAGTTCAACTTCTTACAAAATCAAAGAGATGGCATATGTGATGGATGTCAATATATTCATGTGAAAGCATAATTACTCCCTTGCACTAGAGAAAGGAAATTCAGGCAAAAAAAAAAATTCATCCACTAACTTGAGATTTGTGTCCACGAACCTCTCTACTTGATTGAAGTATCTTATTATAGTTGAACCTAAACTGGGTTCTGAAAAATGATGTATAACTGAAGCCTGGCATACTCTACCAACCATTGAAGTTTTCATTCTACAGATTTGTAGCATTTCTGCAAGACAAGTTTCAAAGAAAGGGATTCTACATACAATGTAGAAATATTTGTACTGAATTTAGACTTGGTGGAAAGATGTCATAGGTTTTTTTTTATCAGATGTCTTAACGTGGGCTTTGAGAGTGGCACTATATTATCGATGAAACTATAGAAATATATTCGATTCGGTATATTTATTACAAATATTCTCTTTTGAATGGTTATCATTCTCTATTTTTATTAGAGGTTGAATCAATTTTGTGCATTATTTGAAGTCTTAAATGAAGAAGTTAATGAACATGAGCATAATTATATTTGAGATTTTGTAGTATCCTTTCTTTTACCAAAATTTTATCCATATTATCAAATTTCAAGTTCAAATAATAACTGCATGTACCCATATCCAATTTTCCCCCAAATTTACATTGTTAATGATGGATAGTATAGTATGGTCTTATACATAAAGTATGGTTGCCAAAAGCACATATTGAAATGTGCAATTCAAAGAAAATGCAGCGTATGGCAGCAATAGTAATTCACTTATGCCAAGTGCAGCACTTTTGCTAACTACAACAAGGAAGCAAGAGGAAGATTTTCCCATTGAAAATTATCAACTAATTAATTGTGTCACTAGTTCCTAGATGGTTCACTTAGCTTCTATTGATTGCCCAAATATCTGACACATAATGTTCCAATGGATTCAAATATTGTCGACAAAACTAGCGGCAATCAAAAAGAAGGTTATAACTTCTCACTTAATCACTTTTGTGACTCGACAATTACTAAAGGATGAATGGACTGAAGTTCCACCCTGACATACCTCAGAAATGTTTGAATGAAGCCTCTACGCCAGTTTTGCTGCCCGGCCTTGGTTGTGGACAAGCATAATTTTTTTTGTGGGATCAAGAGCCACCATTTATTCTATCAAAATTCACATGAATTATTTCATAGGCCTTGGTTTTACATTTACAATATGTTTGTTATTTTACAATTATGATAAATGTCTAATAAATATAATCACATAATAAGTGAGACACTTAGAAGGATAAATATCTTGGTCTCCTTCAATAGCTTATGTGGGACATCTTTTGGTCCCCTCAATTATAATTAAAGTATGGGAAATGTATGTCTGAGTTTCTGGCGTATGCTATGCTAACAACTCTTATTTCTATCTCTTTCTTCTCTCCTCTCTCCTTCTTTCCTATTGATGAACTGTCGAAACCCCCTCCTCCTCCCTCCCTCAAATTGGTGCACTCACCCTATATATCCCTCTTGCTTAGAGAACCCTCTCCCTTAAAGTGTAAAGTGTAATATACAACCCATCACAGTGGGATAAAACTTCACGATAATAAACCATATGTTAAACTTGAAGTTAATTTTATGGAAAGACTCATCAATACTTGTATAACTAGGAAGACGAAGCTAAAGGCAAAAAACGAATTCCAAAGTCAGCTGTTTGATTATTCACATTTAACTTGTTTCATAATTCATTGCAATGTTACTTTAACTCTCTACATTTATTTTATAAATTATGTCAAAATAAAGATTACACTAGCTATGCATGACTAGTTATGAATAAATTGTTTCACATTCTATATACACTAGTTATAAGAATTGTGCCTATAATAGTCATCCTTTTTTTTTTTTGCTAAAAGGTCATTTTATTAAAAAAGAACAAAGCAAAACAAAGAGAAATACAAAAGGGCAGGCCGATCCCACAAAACCCACTTGCAACCTCCACCTTGGGCATGGCCATCAGCAAAGGGAACAAGCAAAGGGCTTAGCCAAATCGAAAGCGGTGCCTGTCCAACGCATCAGACGCTAACTCATCAACTACATGTCTCGGGAACTCCACTGAGAATTCTGAAGTACAAGATTTAGATGCTTTCCTAGCCAGAAAATCAGCGACAACATTAGCTTCACGAAAACAGTGAGTGATCTTCCATTGCACCAACTCCAAAAAGGAAATAACAGACCTCCATTTCTGCAGGGCAAACCATGGAATCTCCCTTCTCTGAACTGCTGAGACCACGGACGCTGAGTCTGACTCAATCCAAACACCCCTAGCATGATAGTGTCTAGCTAGCTGAATACCCTCCAAGACTGCCTCAAATTCAGCTTCATATATTTATTTGACTCCCAAAAAAATGCTAAAAGAGTCGATTACCTTGCCTTTATCATCCCGTAAGACACCACCAGCACCTGCATTACCTGGGTTACCAAGCGAACTTCCATCCACATTGATCTTCATCCACGCCCTGGAAGGCTTACACCAGTGAACCTCAAGAGGTGAAGGGGAAGTTGGATTTCTAATACTTAAACCTATCTTCCTGCAGGTCATCAAGTCTGAAATCGAACGAACTTCTTCACTTGATCCGTCACAGCAAAGCTGAACCTCTTGCCTTATACTTTGAAAGACATACCGCCCTGCCCTTTTTTTATTTTCCTGCCTTCTTTTATTTCTTTCCCACCAAATATGGTTGATAGTAATGAGCAAACCCAACTTCCATGGCTTCTTTAGCTGAATCACTTGAGATTTCCTCTTCCACCACTGGAACAATGATTGAATGCTTGGATGATTTACCCACGCCACTCCAAAAAAATCTAAAAAACTCTTCCATATTGATATGGAGAATGAACAATGTAAAAAAATATGAACCATACTTTCTTCAGCCTTTCCACACAGGTTGCATCTGGATGGGAGATAAACACCTTTTTGGCAAACCAGGTCGTCCGTTGGGATTCTACCATGCACCACTCTCCATCCAAAAATGGAGTGTCTTGGAGGAAGATTCTTCTGCCAAATCAAAGAAGACCAGTTCACCTTCAAGGATTTCACTCTAACAGCCTCCCAAGCCGACCTTGAGGAGAAATACCCTGAAGGAACTAGCGACCACACCCTGAAATCCTCCATCTGCAAACTCGGAATGTCAATCTTTTTTATCTGTCCAAAAATTTCATTAAGCATAGGAGATACTACCTCAGGTAGCCGCCATTCTCCATTTATGATAAACTCCCCCACCTTTGCTGACGTAGAGAGAGTATGGTCACTATCCAGCGAAAGAAGTTCCATAATGGATTTTGGACCCCACCATTTATCCTTCCAGAAATTTGCAAGCTGACCGTTCCCTATGATCCAGCGCTCCTTGTCATCCACAAAGGACCACATTTTCCTGAGACCTGCAAAAATAGTGGAGGTGTTGCAATTTTTGAAGGATCTTCCATCCTTCTTTAGGAATCGAGCTCTGAGGAAGGTTAACGCCGCTGTCTTCTCCGTTTTGATCCTCCAAATCAATTTGCACAGCATTGCTTTATTGGAATCTCGCAGTCTCCTAAGACCCAGCCCTCCCTCATCCTTGGGCTTACACATAGAGTCCCACTTCACTGTGACAGCCTTAACCGTATCTACATCACCTGTCCAAATAAAGTTTCGCATCCATTTCTCCATCATCGCCACAAGAGATGCAGGCCACCAATAAATAGAGAAACTATGAGTCGGCATCCCCGAAAGCACCGATTTAACCAATTCCACCCTACCTGCCATTGACAACAATTTCCCTTTCCAACCCGCCAGTCTCCCCTTAACCTTGTCCATAATCGGCAACAAAGTATCTTTTTTAATCCTTCCCTTGAAGATTTCCACACCTAGATACCTTGTAGGGAAGGTACACATGGGAATGCCTAAAGTTTCAGATATTCGATGCTTCCTGGAAGGTGATATTTTTCCCAAAAAGAGTTTGCTTTTTTCTAAGCTGATGCCTTGCCCAGAAAACTCTTGGTACTTTAGAAGAAATTCTTTAAGAGTCCTCACATACCTCATAGAAGCATTGGAGAAGATGAAAATGTCATCTGCAAATAGAATATGGGCAGGAGTTTTGACACCGCGAGGCCCATGAATTGGCTTCAATTGATTAATCTCGATCAGATGCTTTAAACCTCGCGATAGCACTTCCTCCGCAATAATAAAAAGCATGGGAGATATTGGGTCCCCTTGCCTCAGCCCTCTCTCCACACCAAAATATCCCTGTGGACCTCCATTAATCAAAATCGATATCTTGGAGGATATCAAAATTTGGTTCAGCCATGTTATCCACTTCTCTGTGAATCCAAAGCGACGCAGCACCTGAAACATAAAGGACCACGAAAGAGTATCATATGCTTTCTTGATGTCAATTTTTAATCCCAGACCTCCCCCTCTCATAGAAGCAAACATCAAATTGGCCAGTTCTGAGGCCACACTGATGTTGTCATGGATTAACTTTCCTTTTTGAAATGCCCCCTGCTCTTCAGATATCAGCCTAGGGAGCAAATTAGCAAGCCTCATTGCCATTATTTTAGAAAGAATTTTACAATAAAAATTCCCCATACACAGTGGCCGGAATTTATCGATAGAAGATGCTCCCTCCTCCTTAGGAATAAGTACCAAAAAATTGTTGTTCACACCATTGGGCAATTGACTAGTACTAAAGAAATACTTAACTGCATTGCACACCTCTAACTCGACAATATTCCAGCATCTTCTAAAAAAAGCTCCAGAAAATCCATCCGGACCAGGAGAGCTATCTGGGTCCAGGTCCCAAACAACTCTTTTGATTTCTTCATTCCCTGGTAAGACATCAAGCACATAGTGATCACCTTGATGAAGAACCATAGGTATGGCATCAAGGAGCTCCACATGTTCCACTAAAGGCACAGCTTTATAAAATTGCTCATATGACTGAACTGTATAATTCCCTATCTGGTCATTACCTTCCACCAAAGTCCCATCAGGAGTTTTGAGGCTTCTTATAGAGTTTCTGAGTCTTCTCATTTTAACCGAAAAATGAAAAAACCTAGAATTGCGATCCCCTTGCTTCATCCATCTAACTTTGGCTTTTTCGGCCCAAAGTTTTTCATGGTTTTCCATTGCTTTTATTAGAGAGGTCTTCGCATCCGCTTCTAACCCAAACAAATGATCATCCATGCCATTTATTTCAATAGTCTGTTGCACCTGCGCTAGCTTATCCTTGGCTTCCTCAAGGCCTTTATTGAAATTCGGGAAAGCCTCTCTCCCCCAATTACGGAGCACACCCTTCAGCCTTTTGAGTTTCAGCATGAGAACAAATATCGGATTCCCTGAGCCCACTCTTCCCATGATGTGGCAACTACCTGCTCAAAATCTCCATGTTCCATCCAGAACTTATGGAACCTAAAGGGGCAATTAACGGGCCGTTGAGATAAAATTGAGGTGAACAATAATGGAGAATGATCCGAAGCAATTCTAGGGAGGACCCGTTGGCCACAATCCTGGAAAAAGTCAATCCATTCTTCATTACAAAAACATCTGTCCAGAACCGCCGAAACATTACCATGACGTCTATTGTTAGACCAGGTGAATTTCCTCCCCGATGATGGCACTTGAGCCATCCCACAAGCATCCACCATAGCACCAAACTCAGCAGCTGAACCCATACTAAAATTCCCTGGCCCCCTTTTTTCATGGGAGAACAAAGTCGCATTAAAATCCCCTATTATAGCCCAAGGGAGAAGAGGCTGGGGGAGATCAGCCACAAGCTTCAACCACAGATCCCTTCTTCCTACTCTAAAGCTGCTGGCATGAATGAAAGAAATCTGAAACCATTTCGATTCCCACTTAATAATAATCGAAATGTGCTGCTCAGACTCAGAGACAACAGCTGGGGTGTTCAAATTTCTCTTCCATAAAATCCACAAATTAGAGGGTTTCCCTACTCTACAGTTGTAAATGAAAGAACTATTGAATCCCAATTTATTAAAAAATAAATTTGGAAAAGCACTTACCTCAATCATCGGCTCTGCTATACATAAAATGTCCGGAGCTCTATCCTTAATAAAATGTCGTAAGGCATTCCTGCCTGCCGCCTTCTTAATTCCTCTGATGTTCCAGAAGAAAACCTTCATGATCAGTTACTATAATAGTCATCCAAATTACTTATGTTTTTAGCAAAAACAACATGCATTTTGCAACTCCATGTACCATTTTTGAGAGAGAGAGAGAGAGAGAGAGAGAGAGAGAGAGAGAGAGAGAGAGAGAGAGAGAGAGAGGGAGAGAAAAGAAAAAAATAAACATTTGAACAAATAAAAATTGAAACTGATGGTTGTGATGATATGTTAACATTCAATGCATGACAAATTACTAGGCACTTAGTCACCGGTCAAATTGTCCTAAATATCACTAGGAGCTCTTTGATGGCATTTGGTAATAGAGGATGAGCTACCTAAGTCCCCCGTGGTGATCCAATCAATGGTCTGCAATTAATATACATGTAAGGCTCCAATTAGGCCGGGGGAAAATCCAAGGTCTCAGCCTAATTAAATGACCTCCATTTTTGTTTGCATTTTACAATCTTATCCTACCCCATTGTGGATTAAAATAATGCATAATCATAATTTGGTGATTACAACATTATGTGGACATGTTCATTGCATTTGAGGGCCTAACTAAATTTGATCATGCATGAGACTATCATACTTGCTTTTCTATGAACTGGAGTTTAATTTGGACTTAGTACCTTTTCATATATATATATATATATATATATATACATTTTTTTTTTTTTAACTACCAGCCAATCATCATCTAGAGCCTATAGACAAGGGGCCCATAGCCAGGGAGGAGCGATAGGGGGAGATAAGGTGGGATGGGCAGAGGTTTGAACCCATTACCTCCTGCATCTTACGCTAGACCTATGGCTGGCACCACCCATTGAACTACAAGCTCATTCCCCTATCAATATTGTTTGTATTATGTTAGAACCAAGGAAAAACGTCACAAATTATTCTTACCCAAGCCATTCAAATCTATAAATTTAAGACATTTATTATTAATAAATGGCACTATTAGCAGTAATGATTTTTTTTTATCATTATTATTATTCTTAAACTTTACTAAAAACTATGGTAGAAAGTGGTTGCCAGTTCTCCCTTTAGAGGGTGCTTCACATACAGTATCTTAAGTCAAAGAAGTATTTGTATCTTTCCTACTTTCCAAGAAGGTCTGTGGCTCTCTTAGGCCCCATTTTGATCCCTCTATGGGTCCTTCCCTTGACTCTTCTGTTAGCCACTTGTATAGATCCTAGTTGGCCTCGAAGACATAAAAGTTGTGATATCTAAAAAAGGTGGTGATATCTTTTTACTCTCTTTGCCACAAGCTAAAGGTAGTCTTCTGGGAGAGTGGATCAGGTTCACATAGAAGAATGTACGAGAACGACCCTGACCCGTGGATTAATTTAAAATCAATTTTGTCTCTCTTCATTTAATAGATTTTAAATCCACGGACCAAGGAAGTAAAAGAATGATCCGTTCACGTCTTCCCACCCATCAAATCTCTCCACCTCAAGTGTAGTGCTCGACATATTAACTACCATGTTTAGTTTTCTTTTAGGAACATATCAACTACCATCGCAAACAAAGAAACAAATACACTGAAAACCAATTTGCACCACAATGTAATAAGAATAAACGATAGATAGGCAGAAAAAAATATACATATGTGGTTCATTAGAGCGCCTATATCCATATGTGGTGAAGTTTACAACAGTACTTTGAAGTATATATGCTAGATGGCACAATTTATACAAGAGGTATTTTTAGTTTACATTGCCAGGAGTCTATAGGAACTGAAATAGAATCAACCACAATAGAGATGAGCCTGAAGTCGAGGCTCAGCCACTGCGATTAGCGGTATCTTTTTAGGCGAGGAAAGACCATAAAGTTCATCCATGTTCAAGTCCTTGGGTTGCATCTCACCTGGCAATTCCCACAGGAACCCATGTATGAGGTTAGCCAAGTATGATTGAATCATCTTTAGCCCAAGGACATAGCCAGGGCACATCCTCCTCCCTGATCCAAATGGCAACAGCTCGAAATCGCGTCCCTTTATATCAATTGTTTTCCCAATGAACCTCTCAGGACGGAATTCTTGCGGTGCATCCAAGGATTAAAGTATTGGTATTGGTCGCCGTATTGGTCTGTCAAAATTGAGATACGTATAGGAAGGTATCGTATCGTATCGTATCAGAGATACGCTAAGATACGCTAAAGATACGCACATAAATGGATAGGGAACACATTTTTATACACTTTTACATAAAAAAAAATAGTTAAAAAAAGCTATATATAACATGTAAAATGCATAACTACTTAAGTAGAGGGTATCGTATTGATAGACAAATATATTGAGTTGAAAATGTTCAAAATGATGAGGTTTGAGTTTCTTACAATTTTTTCTTTCCTCATTGCCATTGCCACTGTGATGAGTGCCGTGAAGAGTGTCGTGGTGGTTCAAATCCTTGGCTAGGACCTTCTTCTTCAATAGGAGCAACTACGATGATATTCTGCACTTGTCGAATATAGGGACAATATTTACCCCAGTCGAAATATTTATGGTAGTGGGTCTCCCATTCATTGTAGAAAAATAATTTTTTTTTTATAGAAATTGTACATTAAATTTTTTTAAAGAACATATAAAAAATCAACAAAGTGTGGACCAATATATTTGAATAGATCTGAGAAATAAAAAAAAAATTGAAACCCTCACTTTTTTGGGGAAAAAATGTGGGTTTCATTTGAAATCATGTATTTAGTAATTATAAGTTATGACATTATTTTTAAGAGTTGAATGAACTAAATTTTCTAAAAAAAAATTTTTTTTGGGGATTTTTTTTTTAAATTAATTTCGGAATAAAAAAATAAAAAATATATTTTTTTTTGAGAAAAATCAAAAATTTCCATGAAAGTTGTAGAACACTTATTTTTACATAACATATAAAAAATCTAGAAAACTGTTGGTGAGAGTGTGAAGTGTTTGTTTCAAACAACAAAAAATTCACACTTAAGTAGCCGTATCGTACTGATACAGTACGATAAGGCTCAATACTGCACGATACCTTCGATACGTACCGATACTCTCAGGAATTTTTAGATTTTCAAAAGTTCGTATCGTAGAGTATCGTACGTATCGGTACCGATATGATATGGCATGTTACGATACATACGATACGCCGATACATAAAAAGAGGCTCAAAATTCCCCGTAGCGTATCGATATGTATCGTGCCGATGCCTACGGATACGTATCGGCCGATACGGCACGATACGCACCGATACTTAAAACCATGGGTGCATCCCATAGCATTGGGTCCCTCCCTATAATCCATTGGCTAACATGTACTCTGGTTCCTGCTAGAATGGTATAGCCAGCAACCTCACAATCTTCTTGAGCCTGGTGGGGTGTTAGCAGTGGTGATACTGGGTACATTCTCATTGTCTCTTTCACTATGCCATCAATGTATGGTAGGTTTGGGATGTCTTTCTCTTGAACCCATCTTTCTCTCCCCACTACCCTATCCAACTCTTCTGTTGCTCTTTTGAAGATCTCTGGTTGTTTCAAGAGCGCAGAGAGAGCCCATTCCACTGAGACTATAGAGCTCTCAGTGCTACCTGCGAATAGTTCCTGAAGGATCAAATCAATAGAAACAAATCATACATTAGGAGAATTGGGTGAGAAAATTATTGCGGTTGCAACTGAATCTCCAAGATGGCCTGGACGCAAGACCCACTATTATAACCCTACATACATATAAGGGATTGGGCTTGGGCTTGGGCTTGAGAAAACTCTAGCTAGCACAACTGTGAAGTGAGGCAATGAGAGCTGGTTCCTTGTACAATGAGATACTGACCCAATTGTTTATCTGAGTAATGAAAATAAGACAAGGGTTCTTCTGGCAAAGCCTGGTGCTAGTAAAACCCAGTCTTGTTAGGCTGCAAATGAGTCCATGGAAGATATTTTTTTTATCATATGGTAGCAATTCAGATATTTTAAATGCTTGCAAGCCTGCCACCTTTAGCCAAGTGTATTAATGGTTGGTCACACCAATTAATGGATAGAATAAAGACCTATTGACAGGTCTATTTATCAAATTTTGTAACCTATCTCAATTCTTCAACCATATGACCATAGCACATATAAGTTTTCCCTCTTGATTTTCCGTTCGTTCTGTTGAGTTCATACGTAGATTTTGGAATAAGTTTTTCTTCTTATCGTGAAAGAAACACCTATGAATCCACCGTTGTTATTACTTTTCCTGTTTGTTGGAGGCCTGAAATACCCTTCAATGTTCTTGACATCCATCCAAGTATCCAAGTATAATGATGACCATCAATAAAGGGATTACTCCTCCAATTTTGAAACAAATAATCAATATGTAAATCAAGTCATAGTGATTCCAATCCGATTTATTCTAAATTGGCAAAAACAGTCAGAATTAGCCAAATTCAGCATGAACCCTATAAACACTGCATGGATCATTCACTCCATAATGGCAAGTAACAAGATTGGACTCAGCTGACTCCAATTCAAATCGCTCACTCACCATGAAAAAAAAAAAAAGTAAAGCTCACACACGAGTATTTACTGTTTAATGATTTTTCCTATTTTTGGTAAAAGTTGAGTGACTCTCATTCAATCTAGATATGATGGGATCCATACAATTATAGGTCAATATGAACATGTGGAACTAGTTTCGGCCAGGACACCAGTCATTAGTTAATAAAAAAAAAAGAGTAGATTAGTTCTTTGACTTACCAGCGTTATCCTTCAAGAGCCATACTATCGAGCTTCACTTCCAAATTAGGATCACCCAACCGCAGCAACACATCAACCATATCGTTCTCTTCCAAAGTCTCTACACCTCTTCTCCTCATCTCGTGCTCAGAGATCGCCTTCCCCAGAAAGCCATCAAATTGCTTCCCAAAATCCTTCATCTGCTTCACATATCCTTTCAAATCCAAGAATCCCAACAAAAGAAACCAATCCCCAATATCCAACACCCCATTTAAGAAGAACAATTCTTCAAACATCTTCTTCAGCTCCTCCAACGCTTCAACAGGCTCATCTGAAAACTTCTTTCCCATCACAATCCCACTAACAAATCTCAAATTAGCATTCCACAGATGGGTTTTCCATCTAATTTCTTTCCCTGATAAAGCATAAATTCTCCTTAGAAGCAAACCCATCTCATCCATTCGAATTTGCTCATACAAATCGAGACGTTTAGGGGTAAAGAGGTCAGTCAGGTATAGCTTACCGAGGAAGCGCCAGTAAGGGCCATAGGAAGACCAGGTCATGGCGGAGTAGTTGAAAAAGGTGTACTTGCAGGCGGCGGTTTTGGGTCGAGAAGCGAAACTGTGATCGTGGGTTTTGAGCAGTTGTTTGGCCATGGGAACAGAGGAGGCGACAATGACAGGGACTGAACCGTAGTAGAGTTGGATTAAAGGGCCATAATGTTGGGAGAGAGAGTGGATGGAACGGTGGGGGGAGAGAGCCTATAAGGTTGAGGTTTCCAATGATTTGCCATGGTTTTGGGCCTGGTGGTGGGTTTGGTTGCCGGCGGCGGAGATGAGTTGAGAAGAAGAAGAAGAGGAAGATGATTATTGCTGCGAGCAGCACAGCCCATGAAAGAGTGTCCATGGCGATGATCATGAGTGGAGTCTCTGTCTCTGTGAGTGAGAGAGCTAGGAAGTTCTTCAAGTCCAGGAATTCTACTGTGATGAAGCAAGTGGAACACCTGTGCTGGCCACAATCTAACATGTCATTTTCTTATAGGATAAGACTAGTTGTCTATCTTGTCATTTACCTAAATTTTGTCAAAAGTAAAGAGCTAGATATTTATCAAATGATTTGTAACTTGGAATCCGGGTTTGAATAGGTAATCGGTCATTTCAGAACATCCAGAATCGGAATCAATCACAATCAAATCATTCAATGTAGCCAATCCATGTATGGTGAATTTTTTTTTTTTATAAAGGTTCAACAGCATGGCAGATTGGAAGCGGTTGAAATTTTGTGAAGAAGAAAGACATGACATTCCAACTCATATGTCTAATTTAAGTCAAAATAGAATAGGAATCATGGTTCTAAGTATCCATATCAGGTGATATTAGTGGTATCATATTCATAGATCGAGATTGATATTGATACCTGACTGATTTGATTTTATTAATATTGTTTTAGAGGTAAAACCATAAAGAAACTATATTTTTTTGAGAAGTAAAGGTAAAAGTGACAGATTCACATCAATCCAATCCGATCTAAATAGGAATCAGTAGATATCAATACTGATAACGAAAATGATAACTAAATCCTTAATTGGAATTGATAGAATAAAGTCCTCAAAAATCTAATTGAGAAATGAAATTCTTCTAAGAAGAAAATGAAGCTTGAAAACACGAGAGAATATATGATTGAACATAAATCTAAAATTTAATGTGGTATAAGTTTAGAAATACCATCTACATACACTTCAGATCACTGCAGTTACACAATTAATAAGCTGCCATTTTCAACATGATCAATGAAATTAATTGAAGGGTACATGTTTTCTTTTCCCCTTATTCTTAATTATAATTTATTAATTAGAACATTAGTTCAGTATTGCAGTTACACAATTAAGCAGTACTTAAAGAGGTTTCCATTAAAACATCGGTTCAGTTACCATAAGAAATCTTATTTAAGCATTCTTAGCCACTTCAGTTTCTTTGTATCTAATAACAAATATATACCCATTTGATTGATTTGGAGAGAAAACCAGTGGAAGGAATGGAAAGAACCAAGAAATTTTCGTTGGTACTGTTGCTGTCATGCTTGTTTTTGGGTTCAGTCATGGCGGAGTTCAAGATCAGAACATTGAGTTCTCCATTGGCTTCTCCAGAGCCACACGGATATATTGTTTTTACTGAGACAAGCGACCTGGCCTCGAACCTTAGAATCCTCAGTTCTGTCTTTAATAACAGGTTCTTCTTCTTTCTTCTTCTATCTATCTATCTCTGTATCTCTTGAAGTTTTTATATTTTTTTTTCTTTTCTAATGCAGCGAAGAGGCAGCAAAGAAGTCTCTGATTTACAATTACGATATTATTGAAGGGTTTGCAGCTAGGCTTACTCCAAAACAGGCCTCCCTACTTACAAGTATGAACTCTCTGTCTTTCTCTAATCAGTTTGGACCTAGTTTAGATGATTCGGTTCATGTTAAATTGATAGAAATTGAAATTATTATTATTAGACGGTTTCAGTAAATCGGTCTGTATTTAGTTCTGGTCATTGAGTTTATTATCGATTTGGTTTGATTTGTTGAAGAATGTTTACCATATGCTTCCTAATTTAATTTAATTTGTTCGTATTTGGTCTTAATGGTTTTACTTGTAAACGGTTCTGTTTTGAATTGAGATGTATAAGCTTAAAATCGAAACAAAATTGATTAATATTATTCTTTTTTCTTTTTTTTTTCTTAAGCAAGACCTAAAACGAAAATCAAACTAAATAACTATCAGTTCCTGATTTCTGTTTAAATGATTCGGTTCAATTTTGGCAATTTTTTTTTGTTTGAAGTTAACATATTCGTTCTGCCCCCACCCCCATCCGGAACACACACACACACACACACACACACACACACACACTTGAGTGAAGGTGTTAAACAATTTGGTTTCAATGTAAGAAACTTTGTTTTGATACAAGATTTTTTAGGCAACACCAAAACCAAACCTTTTAATAAAGGTATTTTGGTTAAAACGTTTGATTTTTATTAGGTCTCTTTATTTATTTTTATTCAAAACTGCTTCTTTCTATCATAATTTATTAAAATTAATGTAAATTTAGCAATGAATTGAATCGTTTATTGTTATATGTTTTCTTTTAATAATTATAAAGTTATAGTTTATTAAGCGGTTTATCAATTTTTATTAGGTTTATTTATTTATTTTTATTCAAAACTGCTTCTTTCTATCATAATTTATTGAAATTAATGTAAATTTAGCAAAGAATTGAATTTTTTATTGTTATATGTTTTCTTTTAATAATTATAAAGTTATAGTTTATTAAGCAGTTTATCGATTTTTATTAGATTTCTTTATTTATTTTTATTCAAAACTGCTACTTTCTATCATAATTTATTGAAATTAATGTAAATTTAGCAATGAATTGAATTTTTTATATTTACATGTTTTCTTTTAATAATTATAAAGTTATAGTTTATTAAGCGGTTTTAAACGGTGTATCATGGGTTTAAATGGTTCACTTTGGTTTTAATTATTTAACTAAATAGTATAAAATTTGAAACCAAGCTTAATCATTTATTGAACAATTTTACAATTTCAATGTAAATGTTTCATTCAATTTCGATAAATGGTTTCAATTTAATTTTGACATCCTTACTACACTTGAGCATTGGTTTTCTTGAGGAGTTATTTCTCGGGATGTATTGATAATCAATCTCAGGTTCAGCCCATTTTGATGCTGATGGGCATATCTGGGTCATCATCATTGTTCAAAACAACAATGGAGTATTGGGTTTATGAATTGGGTCTTGATCAACCCAATATAATGTTCACTAGATCAGTTATCCTTCAGATTATGTTTGGATGTCAAGAAAAGAAAAAAAAAAAAA